>NC_072739.1:108758492-108975992 GCF_026930045.1 Uloborus diversus | reverse complement strand
ATCACATAGAGGGAAAAAAATAGAAATATTCAGCTGTGCAAAAATGAATATAGCGTTTAACATAGTTGAAGTTTAAACTACAATTACAATTTTATATATAAGTCAAAACAGAAGTGTAAATGCTAAGTATGCTTTTCATTAATTAAAAACATAACTAGTTCAAATAGTAATCTGAGTTGAAGAGTGAGCAATGCGTTGTACTAATTATAAAATAAGTTAATATATAATTTATTTTCATGGCTAAAACAGTTGAAATGATGTACGATTGAATTTCAATTTATTTATTCTATTTTATACTGTAATATGAATCAACTTACTGTTCGACCTGTCGATTGTTCTGACATAGCCTCGGCCGATTGATCGTCATCTTCTATTTCAGAAGCAAAATTATCATTCAGTCTCGAGGGAGTGGAAATTGGAGTAGAAAGAGACACCTGTAAAGCCAATATAATTATTATTAAAATAAATAAATAAATAATCACATAGAGGGGGTTAAAAAGGAGTATCCGGCCCATAAATGAATATAACGTCTAACATAGTCGAAGTTTAAACTGCAATTACAATTTATGTATAAGTCAAAACAGAAGTAAATGCTAAAGTATGCTTTTCATTAATTGAAAACATAACTAGTCCAAATGGTAATCTGAATCTGAGTTGAAGCGTGAGTTATGCGTACTAATTATAAAATAAGTTAATGCATAATCTATTTTCATAGATAAAACAATTGAAATGACGGACGATTTAAATTCAATTTATTTATACTATTTTATAATGTAATGTAAATCAACTTACTGTTTGACCTGTCGATTGTCCTGACATAGCTTCGACCGATTGATCGTCATCTTCTATTTCAGAAGCAAAATTTTCATTCAGTCTCATGGGAGTGGAAATTGAAGTAGAAAGAGACATCTGTAAAGCCAATATTATAATTATTTTAAAAACCTCAAAAAAAAAAAAAAAAAGAAAGAAAGGAAGAAAGAAAGAAATCACATAGAGGGAAAAAAATAGAAATATTCAGCTGTGCAAAAATGAATATAGCGTTTAACATAGTTGAAGTTTAAACTACAATTACAATTTTATATATAAGTCAAAACAGAAGTGTAAATGCTAAGTATGCTTTTCATTAATTAAAAACATAACTAGTTCAAATAGTAATCTGAGTTGAAGAGTGAGCAATGCGTTGTACTAATTATAAAATAAGTTAATATATAATTTATTTTCATGGCTAAAACAATTGAAATGATGTACGATTGAATTTCAATTTATTTATTCTATTTTATACTGTAATATGAATCAACTTACTGTTCGACCTGTCGATTGTTCTGACATAGCCTCGGCCGATTGATCGTCATCTTCTATTTCAGAAGCAAAATTATCATTCAGTCTCGAGGGAGTGGAAATTGAAGTAGAAAGAGACACCTGTAAAGCCAATATAATTATTATTAAAATAAATAAATAAATAATCACATAGAGGGGGTTAAAAAGGAGTATCCGGCCCATAAATGAATATAACGTCTAACATAGTCGAAGTTTAAACTGTAATTACAATTTATGTATAAGTCAAAACAGAAGTAAATGCTAAAGTATGCTTTTCATTAATTGAAAACATAACTAGTCCAAATGGTAATCTGAATCTGAGTTGAAGCGTGAGTTATGCGTACTAATTATAAAATAAGTTAATGCATAATCTATTTTCATAGATAAAACGATTGAAATGACGGACGATTTAAATTCAATTTATTTATACTATTTTATAATGTAATGTAAATCAACTTACTGTTTGACCTGTCGATTGTCCTGACATAGCTTCGACCGATTGATCGTCATCTTCTATTTCAGAAGCAAAATTTTCATTCAGTCTCATGGGAGTGGAAATTGAAGTAGAAAGAGACATCTGTAAAGCCAATATTATAATTATTTTAAAAACCTCAAAAAAAAAAAAAAAAAAAAGAAAGAAAGGAAGAAAGAAAGAAATCACATAGAGGGAAAAAAATAGAAATATTCAGCTGTGCAAAAATGAATATAGCGCTTAACATAGTTGAAGTTTAAACTACAATTACAATTTTATATATAAGTCAAAACAGAAGTGTAAATGCTAAGTATGCTTTTCATTAATTAAAAACATAACTAGTCCAAATCGTGATCTGATTTAAAGCATGAGACACTATAAAATGTGGGAAATTTATAAATTGCAGTATTTGGAAATAATATTTTGGACATAAATATGTTTTGTTTTTTTATCCTTTCATTGAACAAGCATTTTTTTCTTCAACAGCGATTTGTCACAAAAATGCAATTTAAAGCAAAAAGTTCGGCTTAAGCACCAAATGAGAGAAGTGTACAATGCTATTTCAGAAACAATCAATTTGTATTAATTATAGAATAAGTCAATAGTCAATGCACAATTAATTTTCATAGCTAAAACAATTGAAATGATGGACGCTTTAATTTCAATTTACTGATACTATTTTATAATGTAATATGAATCAAATTAAACTTACAGTTTGACTTGTCGACGGTCCTGACATTCCCTCGGAAGATTGATCCACATTTCTGTCATCCAGTTTCTTGGAGTCCGATGCGGAAGCTGAAAAAAACTTCTGCAAAGCTTTTGATTGTTTTTCATCTTCTTTTAATTGTCGTAATTTCCTTTTACGATTAAATGCGCCTGATGTTTTTTTACTGGTAGACATCAATCAAATTTTAAATGCACAAAACTAATTTTGACAGGAAACTTATCCAAGCCCAGTAAACACGAGTGATTCGGGCAAAGACCAGGATTGCCAGTTCCTAAAAATATGTCCCCCTTAACTCACGACGGAAAAATCAAACTATCAGTGGGAAATAACCCTATTAAAATATTCTTCACATCTGGCCGCAACCTGTTACAATTCTGGCAGCTCATCTCTACCTTTTAAAAGTGTTAAAAGGTTTCTAATTCTTTGGTATACTTCAAAGGATGTGTGGTCTTTGTCACTCTAATAAGAGGCTCTTACCTCTTTCCCTCATGGGAGAAGCTTACAATGAGCAAATACTGCTAAAGGTAGCTATGTCCAGTTTTAAAATCCATATGACCCTGTTTACTTTGCGTTCCTCCCTATTGTCCCTCACTTCAAAGGATAGACTACACTGTCACTAACACAGGACTGTTATCGCTTCTCAGAAATTCCCACGTTAAGCTTTTCCAGATGTTTTCATTATTTTACTGGAAGCATTTCAACTGTGAGAAAAAGTGCTTTTTCTGAGCAGCGCAAAAGTCCTGGTAACCGGAGTTTGACCATAAAAAATTGTTGCAAAATCTGGAGCCAATTAACACTTACATTATATACATAACGTTATATGACATTTTAAGTTATTTTTTCTTGAAAATAAGGCGTCGCAATCGCAGTACGAAAATAAAACAATTGAACATATAATTACATTCCCTCTGAAATTAAAGGGAAAACTTTGCGGATATTGCGCCCCTTAGAGTGCCTCGGATGCGCCCCTCTTCACACAGGTTGAAAACCAGTGAAGGAGAAAATTATTTTTTCTAAATATTTCCACTTTTTTTTGTACCAAATTTCAAAGCATTCCTTACGAATATAGAGGGAAAACTTATAAATTGCAGATATTGCGCCCATTTGAAGGTTGGGGATGCGCCCCTGCTACATACAGGTTGAGAACCGGCGAAGGAGACAAATAATTCCCCCCCCCCTTTCCCCCTTTTTTTTGTAAAAAATTGCAAACCATTCCCATTGAATTTAGGGGCAAACTCATAAGTTGCGGTTATTGCACCCATGTTGCGCCGCTTCATACAGGTTGGGAACCGGCGACGGAGAGAAACAAAACATTTTTCCAAATATTTTCTCATTCGTTTTGTAAAAAGTTTCAAAACATTTCCTTTGAATTTAGAGGAAAAACTTTGCAGATATTGCGCCTCTTTGAAGTCCTCGAATGCGCCCCACCACATCCATGTTGAGAACCGGTGAAGGAGACAATTTTTCCAGCATCTTTTTCTTTTTTTTTTTGCTGCAAATTTTAAAACATTCCCTCTGAATTTAGAAGGAAAACTTTTAAGTTGTGAACATTGCGCCTCTTCGAAGGCCGCGGATGCGTCCCACTTCATACAGGTTGAGAATCGGTGAAGGAGACAAATAATTTTTTTCAAATTTTCTTTTCTTTTTTTTTTTTTGTAACAAATTTCGAAACATTCCCCCTGAATGCAGAGGAAGAACTTATAAATTGCAGATATTGCGCCCATTTGAAGGTTGGGGATGCGCCCCTACAACATACAGGTTGAGAATCGGTGAAGGAGACAAATAATTTTTTCAAATTTTCTTTTCTTTTTTTTTTTTTTTTTTTGTAACAAATTTCGAAACATTCCCTCTGAATGTAGAGGGAGAACTTATAAATTGTGGACATTGCGCTCCTTAGAAGACCGTGGATGTGCCCCACTATATGCATGTTGAGAACCGTTAAAGGAGACATATTTTTTCCAAATATTTTTTTTTTTACTTCAAATTTGAAAACATTTCTCCTGAGTTCATAAAGAAAACCTATAGGTTGCAAATATTGCGCCCCTTAGAAGGCCTTGGATGCGCCCCTCTCCACACAGGTTGAAAACCAGTGAAGGAGAAAATTCTTTTTTCTAAATATTTCCATTTTTTTTTTGTTCCAAATTTCAAAGCATTCCCTCTGAATTTAGAGGGGAAACTTATAAATTGCAGATATTGCGCCCCTTAGAATGTCGGGGATGAGCCTCCCCCCCCCCTTCATACAGGTTGAGAACCAGTGAAGGAGAAAATTGGTTTTCCTTTCTATTTTCTCTTTTATTTTATTTTTTGTAACAAATTTTAAAGCATTTCTTCTTAATTTAGAGGGAAAAAACTTATAAATTGCAGATGTTGCGCCCCTTTGAAGGTTTGGGATGCGCCCCCACTACATACAGGTTGAGAACCGGTGAAGGAGACAAATAATCCCCCCCTCCTTTTTTTTAAACAAATTACAAACTATTCCCACTGAATTTAGGGGGTAAACTCATTTGTTGCGGTTATTGCACCCAATAGAAGGCCGTGGATGAGCGCCGCTTCATACAGGTTGGGAACCGGCGACAGAGACAAAACATTTTTCCAAACATTTTCTCATTATTTTTGTAAAAATTTTCAAAACATTCCCTATGTATTTAGAGGGAAACTTTGCAGATATTGCTCCCCTTTGAAGTCCGCGAAGGCGTCCCACTACGTGCATGTTGAGAACCGGTGAAGGAGACAAATATCCCCCCCCCCTTTTTTGCAGCTAATTTGAAAACATTCCCTCTGAATTTATAGGGAAAACTTATAGGTTGCAAAAATTGCGCCCCTAAGAAGGCTGCGGATACGCCCCACTACATACTGTTTGAGAACCGGTGAAGGAGACAAATATTTTTTTTTTTTTTTTGTATCAAGATTCAAAACATTCCCTCTGAATTCAGAGAGAAAACTTATAAATAGCGGAAATTGCGCCCCTTAGAAGGCCGTGTATTCGCCCCACTGCATGCATGATGAGAACCGGTGTTAGTAGCGTAAAATCGAAAATAGAAAAACGATGTTAAACTAATCGAAAGCCAGGAGTTAGCAACCATTGATGTGATTGATGATTGAGGGCGCGTGTAATATTTTATTGCATACTTGGAGAGCAGAGCAGGTTAAAGCAAGCCAGAGCTTTTGTTTTGGTGGCGGTGGGGGGGGGGAGTCCTCAGAAACTTGCCTTTTTGGTGGCCTTTTTGGTTTCTTTTTTCTTTTTTTTTTCTTTTTTTTTTAGGCAGCGGCTCCCGGCGCCCGTCCCCACGGGCGCCCCTTCATTTGTCCAGGGGGGGGGGCAATTTCCCCGTTGCCCCCCCCCCTTGGATCCGCCCCTGCTTCGTATTATAATATGAAAATTGCTAAAATTAAAGAATTTAGGAGTGTTCCAAATATTCCGCAAACTTCGGGTAAAACTAAGTTTTTGCAACTTTTTAAGAATTTTAATATACTACAAAAATCGAACATATGTAACATTTATCCAAAAAATTACTAATTACTCTCAAATTTATGATTTTCTTTAGAATTAGAATTAAAATTTGGATTTTTTTTTTCTGGATGAAAGGTACTCTATGTCTCCTCCTGTACCATTGACAAACTCTACGTAAAATGCCATGATAATCAGTTGAGTAGTTAAGGCGTGAAAGCCTATCAAACAAACTCGCTTTCACATCCTCATATATATAATAGCCAATGATCGAATAACGCTGGCGTCATCAACAATGAAACTCACTCCATGGCATGATAATTTGATAATATGTTTCGGTAGTGTTTAAAATGCAGGGAAGGCTCTGTTTTGACAAGGCTGAACTCGATCCGGTAACTTAACTGTTTTACTGGTAAGGCTGTGCCATTTCAGGGGAATGAAGAAACGAAAAAGTGGTCAACATTTAACGCTATCTACTGGAGTTTAGGGTTCATCCACTGGAGTTGGGGTTAAAATTTTCACCATCAAAATATCACTAAACAGGCAATGACTTCGTTTAAAAGTAGAAGCAATTTTCACCCGTCATATTTTGACGGGTGATTTTCTAATTTGTAATATTAGTAAGAATTCATCAAATTTTAATATTCATTTTCATTCGTGTGTTTAATTTAATTTAATAATTTATTCATTTCATTTAAATTATTTTCTTATTTAATCATATCACAGTAAACTCCCGATTATCCGCGCAATAGGGCGTCACGGTAACCGCGGATAAGCGAAAACCGCTGACAATCCGAATAATAGGTTAAAAAAAAAAAACAATATTTAGTGCATACGATAGTAAAAACATATAATAACACATACATTTAAATAATGACTAAAAACATTGCTACATTGCATCTACTAACATTGAATATAAAAATATGTATGTAAAATTTTAAAGTGAACAATGGCACAATCGTAGGTTTAAGAAAAAACGAGCTGATGTGCGGATCACATGACTTCCTTTTATTTCAATTTAATGTCATTTCCCCATTACTGGCAATTTTAATGTGATTCAATAGTTTACTCTCTAAATATCACCAACAGTGACCAAATTGAAACAGGTTAAAAAAAATCGCCAAATTTGTCGCCAAGTTGGTGACAAAACTTGGCGACCAAAAGACTGGCGATAGATCGCCAAGTGTCATCCAAATTATAACACCACTTGAGTTTACATCAAAATTAACAATGATTTCCCACCAAAAAGGGGCAAAAGACCCCTTTAGAAACACCCGAATGCAACCAAAAGGTAAAGTGCACAACTAGACCCCACTAGGAGTCTACGTACCAAATTTCAACTTTCTAGGACTTACCGTTCTTGAGTTTTACGACATACATACGAATATCCGCACATACATACATACGCACATACAGATGTCACGAGAAAACTCGTTGTAATTAACTCGGGAATCATCATTATGGATATTTCGCGTCTCTGTACGTTCTTAGGCTTTTATCCACGTGTGGTCGAGTCGAAAAAAAACTCAATATTCATTCGGGGTTGAGTAAAATGGAAATTAAGGTCGATTTTTGAGTGAAATTTTTTTCGCGAATACAATACTTCCTTTTTTGTAAAGGAAGTAAAAAAGGAAAAAACCCGCAAATAATTCTCCCGCCGATAATCGGGAGTATACTGTACTGTTATTCTTTTTTCTCTCTTCGATTACATCTTGTCTCACATATCATGTATTGAAATGTCTTGTCCTTTTCGATGGTATACCTTCCTGCGCAAGTTGAAGAGCGAAGAGAAAAAAATTCAATCAGAGAGTGTGAATTGAAAAATAACAGTAAGGAAATTCCTGGTTTTCAAAACACAAAAGGAATGCAATTTATCACCATTTTTTCCTTTTATCAATAATATTTGCGATAATGGGAAATCGAAGTCGATTTTTCAAAGCTATTATATGTCTTTGAACTTTCATTAATTATTTTAACGTCAGGGTGTTTATATAAAACACTTTTATTATTATAAATTTTTTTTATTATAAAACTTTTATTTATTATAAAACTATTTTTTCCCTTTACTGAACGTGGTAAGTGATACACTTCACCAACTCGAACTTGTGTCTTGTATTCAATTATATTCCACACTGCAATGTAAATATGAAATAGGAACTATTTATTTTTCAAAACCAATGATGCTTGGCGAAAAACGCTCCCAGCAATTTTAATTACAGCACGGACCACATAAGAAGTAAATTTAAATCTGTTATTAAAGTTCCAGAAAGTGTTCCATTACGCTAAGCTTCGAAAAGCTAAAGTTTTTTTTGAATCTCAAGAATGTTTACAACTAAAGTAAAGGAAGTTAGAAATTACTCAAAGTTATGCAACTATTTAAAGTTAAGGGAAACTGAAATTGAAATGTTACAAACATTAGGATAAAAGCAAACCGCGATAGAACTCTTTTATTACTCGGCTTTATAATGAAATTATAAATTGAAAGTTACTGCGAGGAAAAAAAACAACGCTGTAATGAAAGGATGTCGGAGAACATAGAACCGATCCAAACCCGTTTTCACCGAGCTGAGGCTTATGAATTTACATTGTTGAAAGGTCTGAAAAATTCACTCTTATAATATTACAACCATGATAACAAAATGACAATTAAACCATGCTTAAAGCTATCTTTTCGTAACAATTAACAACTACCGTCACTAGTCATCTGGCGTGAAATTTCGAACGAATTTTGTTAGTTTTTTTTTTTTTTTCTTTTTTTGGATTTTAGAAGGTAAGCACAAGCTGCGTGTTTTAGGTGGGAATTTCAAGTTTTAAACTTGACGTATAGATGACGTATGAAGAAATAGTATCACGAGCTGTTCTGTCATCTATGGCATCCTCTTCCATACTCAGCACAAATGTCAAGAGCAAATTTTGCAGCCTTAGAACTTTGAAAGTGAGGTTCGTTGGGGGGGAGGGTCTTACAAAAAAAAAAAAAATGCCCTCGCCAGTTTGAGATTTTTTTTTCAATTTTCCTTGTCCGCGAGTCAAAAGAGGTTAAGACATGCTGATCTAAAGTGAAGGGGATGGATAATGTAGTAAATTATTCATCTCCTTTTTCCACATGAAAGAACATCATAAGCAGGGCTGCCCTTTCCCAAAAAAAAAAAGAGAAAAGCTCCCCTTAAAAGACCCCACTAAAATATTTTATGGAACAGTCTGGTCCATGGACGCCCCCCCCCCCCTCCTCCCATCGTGGGCATCCCTGTCGTCAGATGTAGTTTTCAACAAGGACCGTCATTTCAAATATTTTCAGGAAGGGAGTCAAAGTGTATATACTTAAAGCGTTTTTCATCGAAAGACCACAAAACTGCGGCCATATACATGGAAAAGTATTAATTTTCCAAAGCCACTGGCAGAGTCAATTGCCTCCTCTGCCTCCCCCCCCCCCCCAATTGACGGGCCTGGGTAGGGTTCAAAAATGAAGAATCTCGCTGATTAACAAAGTATATTTTAACCGATCCACTTTATATTTTCTGTAAAAAATGTAAAGAAAGGTTTTAAAAAAAATAATGATAAAACCAAGGAATTCAGAACGGCATTTTTATTAGAAAATAACTACACACCATTGATCACATTAAATTCATCTCTGCGTGAATATTAATGTCTGTTGTAATGAGCATTGCCAAGAACATGAGAAATAATCTGCTTACAAGCGAAAGCAGTATCTCGAATTTTAACAGATGCGTTTAGAATTATACAATAAAGAAAACAATGAAAGTCTTCCCTGGTGAAAGATTCCGCCAACGCTGCCGTTGCCACATGACGGAAAAAAAAATCGGAAGGAAGAATGAAGAGATGGAAAAGACCTCACGCTATGTGTAGAGCCACTGACCTTTTTGAAGATAATCAAGACTGGAGAAAATACCATCTCTGCACAGTGCAAATGGGTTGGCACGCGCGCACGAAAATTTTATGGGGAAGAAGCTTTTGTGTGAAAATTGAGGAATGTTTAAATGGGCTTCCGTTTGAATAGTTGGAAGGTTTTTTTTTTTTCGTTTTCTTAAACAACCATATTCAAACTCAGTATAGCTGCCATTCTTACGTCTGTTTTTCACTAAAACATTAAATTTTAGAGAGGATTTCGCACCACAAATCTTGTTTCAGTAGTTTTTCAGACCAGTTGTTCAGGGTGAATTTGATCTATTCCGGTTAACTTTGATACACTTCAAAATTTTTAGTACATTTGACTTTTTAAGAAAAATTGAAGACTGAGTGATCAGGTTCATTGCAGTTTTTTCTAGGCAAAGGAGGAGGGCAAAAAGTGTACATACTAAAATGCAAAATTTATCAGAAAACAGCAAAAACCACTCTTACTTGTGTGTAAAAACCTTTTTTTTTTTTTTCAAAGCCGAGGGGTCGGGCCTGCTGGTGTTGCACACACCTGTCAAGGTTATGAAATAAAAACCGTTTTCTATTCTTTAATTTGTAAAAAAAAAAAGATAAAATTGTACTCAGCTAACTGCGAATTTATTATTTCGATTTTTTCTAGGGGAGGGAGGGGGAAAAAGGTGCATACTAAAATGCAAACTTTATCGGAAAACGGCAGAAACTATGCCCATTTGTATGTTAAAAAAAATAAAATCAAACTTCCCTGTACACCCTAAATCAGCCGTCGGTAACCCGTCGATCGCGATCGACCGATCGATCTCGAGTCTATTTTCAGTCGATCACGACAATATTTTTTTCTTGGTTCCTATCGGAGTACCATTTTCTGAAACAATATTAGGTTTAACGTCCAAATTATTTGAAATTTTTCGAAGTTTTTAAGGTTCAGTGGATTTTTTTTATGGTCAATATTTTATCAATTTTAAAACAGGCAACATACCTACTGATGTTCGTGTAACATTTTATCAAATTAAAGCAACTATTTAATAGGCAGTAAAGTCTATTTTGATAAGATTATGCCTATAATTTGAAGTCAGCATAATCTCAACTTAACCACAAATGCAACATGACCGTTTACTCCCCCCCCCCCTTTCAAGCCGATCTTCGAAGTCACTGAACTTGGAAAGTAAATCTTCAGTCAATTTAGGTTGCAGACCGCTGCCCTAAATGTTGGGTCTGCCAATGTTGCACAAACCTGTCGAGGTTATGAAATAAAAATCGTTTTCATACAAAACTCATTTTTACTTCTCATTAATTTGAAAAATAAGAAGTTGCTGAGCAGAATGCATTATTCAAAAATTATGAAATAATGTATGAAAGTTATTTTCGAAGTTATTGAAAGTACTTTTCCTGCACTGTAATGTTCTATAAAATATTATAAATGATACACATCGTGTTGTACTCCGAAGTACAAATGGGGAGTTTGAAAGCACTTAGAAAGTTTATTTAGCTGCATTAAAATTACGATACTGCAATTTAAATAATCCATTATGCATCCCATATGTAACGTTGCTCAAAATTATCTAAATGGCAGGCTAGTTTAAAACCAGGCAAATAATTCGTTTTAAAATGGAATTAATAATCATTATCTCTTAACTTTTGATGTAACTATACAACAGTTTAGGAATGTTTCTTTCATTTGATGCCAAATCAATATAATAAGACTACTGAAATAAGAGTGGAATAGTTTAAAATAGAGAAATTGTGGCTCAAAGTTACTTTCGATGAGTGTATAAATTTTATTTTAAAAATTTATTTCAGCGGATACATTATTAAAGGACAAATTTGTCTTCGAATACACTCTCACTACTATTTTTAAATGGAGAAATTTATATAAGTAATAGCAACAGCTGATTAAATTCTACAATGATGCTTACTTGCAACAAAAGAATGTGACGACCGAAATATTAAACGGCTCTTTTTGACGAAATGAGGCACCGAACTGAAGTTAACTTATTTCGATTATAGTCGAAATACAAATTTCAATGGCTTCTTGCCTATATCAGCATTCTAACAGCTTTTTTCTATGCAGTTTGACCTTTCCGAAATTGACCTTTTCCTTTGCGAATTCTACAAATCTTGTTAAGTTAAAGTAGAATTTAGTAAGAAATGATTTTTTTTTTAATAGCACGTTCATGCCCCCCCCCCAATAGGCAAAGCTCTAAACTAAAACATCATTAAATGTTTATTTACTTTTGTTGAACTTTCTTAACAAATGAGAACAGGAAACAGAACGCGTGTCTGCTTATGTATGAGGATCAAAAGGTATTTTTCTAGAATTCTGATTGATTTTTTTCCTTATTTTAAAAGGATTTTTTAATACCAGTTTTCTTTATATTACAAAAATTATGTTCGATGAATGGCACAAGCACAGCAATGCACACCAGATGCTGCCAATACGAGATAACTGAACTTTCATCGAATGACTGAGAAAACTTCAAAAGAATAAGAAAATAAAATACATTAGTAAATTATTTTTATGTTCATATTTTGGAATATTAATACTATTAAAACATTATCTGTAATTACGGTGGAGACAACTTTAGTGAAGAGGGAAATGGCTCTGTTTTGCGGCACTCGGAACGATTTTAGGAAGGAGTTTATCAGCGATTGTAAATAAACATTTTACCTTCTTCGTGCTAGAAGAAATGTAACTTCAAAATTAAACACAGTATATCGTCATTGAATTGAAAATGTTTCAGATACACGTACTTGATATGAATATGTATTAGTTAAATTCCTGTTACTTAAAGAATAAAAAAAGTGAATCGCTAGATTTTTCCTTGAATAAACAAGCGCATTAACTTTTTCTATAGTGTCTGAATTTTATTAAATCCAATAGTAATGTACATCTTTATCTCATTTTTGATCAATTAAAGTGAAAAAACTTTTTTTTCACATGGAAATAGAAATAATTTTCCATATTGAGGGAGTAGAATCGAATATCAATAAAAATAGATTACAATGTTCACTTTGAGTCGTTTCCTTAGACACAATTTGGTTACACGTATTTTTATCACGTTCTGCGGGTGGGAGTGAGATTTTCAAATTTTTCTAAATTTGGTGAGCTCTTTATTGAAACAATTTTCTACTGGAAATGAAGCGCGATTTTAATAATATTTTGTTCTACTCTTAACGCGTATTTCTATCCGACATTGTATTTTTTTCTACGAAAGTTTTTGCAAACCAAATAAGATTGCGAAGCAATCTTCGGGAGTTGATGAGCGGCAACAAGCAGGGGGTGGAAACCCCATGCTCCTCAATAGACTCCTAAAATCATTAAGGCCCCCTAATAATTCATATGTTTAACACAATATGTCAAGTGGGAAAAGCGTTATGGTTCATTAATTTTACTTACTCATTCATTTATTAAATCACTCACATAGTAATTTATTAATTATTTTATTTGCACTCCTTCGTTTAGTAATTTAGTTATTTATTCATTCATTCACTCATTTCCTTTTTCATTCGCTATTTTATTATCTCGTTTATTTTTTTTCCTGCATTAGTTTATTTAATTATTTTTTCAGTTATTGCTCCATTATTTATTCACCTATTGATTCATTTGTTTATGTATTCATTCATTTAATGAAAACCATTAATGATCAAATAGAAAATACTCCATTGGAAAAGTATTTTATTTTTCACCCTGCCCCTTACGTGGGGGACAAAGGTAACCCCTATCCCCCTTTTTTTTGAAGGTACAAACGTACTGCGAAAAGTGAAAAAGGATATCAACTCGAGTTATATTAAAAAAAACATTGCTTTTCTTTAGGTACTGTAATTTTCAAAACGAAATTCCAAGGTAAATTATCTTAATTTCAGTTTGCCCCCACATTCCCCTACTAATTATATTGTTTGTTTGTGCCTTGCTACATTGCTTCTGGCAATCTTATCAACGAAACTTCAACCTTTTACTATAGAACCATATTTTGAACCCGGGCACAAGAGCTTCCGAGGGAAAAAAAAAGAAGTGCTGTAACGAATGTTTGTTTTTGGATTCGAGAACATGTGATGACTAATAAAAAGTTTAAGACGTGCCTGAGATTCATTTTACCTGCAGTGAAATCTTGCCCACGCACTATTTTACATGCAAGCAATCATTTTATTTTTGCATACGAACAGGTACCTCTAAAAGATGAGGAAGACCTAAGGCTCTGTCAGTAAACAGCAACGCAAAGCATAAAATAGTTTTTTTTCCCCCAAGATTTTAAGTAAGCGTATCCAATGGGTCGAAATAGATATTAAATGAGGCAGTGAGAAGCAAAGGGATGTAAATGGACATTTTCAAGTTTAGAGTAAAACGCGTTCAAAGTTCCAGTTCTAGGTAGGCTTTCATTGATTTTTTCTTCTAAACATGCTGTACAGCCGGAACCTACCAGGGCTACTAGTACCATCTCTTGCCCCAAGACAGAGGAGAGGTTCGTCTACCATTTGTACTGGTCATCTTCAAATTTTTAATTCTGCCTCTTACATCCCTTTGCTTCTCACTGCCTCAAATGTACAAATTCGTAACAAAAAAAAAAAAAAAAAATGCCTGGAAAAAATGTCAGCTACATTGATTCTAAATTTTTGCACGTTGTGCCCTTACTATAATTGTTTTGTTCGTCACTTTCTTTTTCAAACTAAGCGATTTAAATGTTTGCGTTACTAAAGGTTCATGAACCCAAAGTAACTCTGAGGCCTATTTTTTCAAACATTGATACGGTTTCATATTGACTGGTTAGGAATTTAGTTTCTGTCTTTTCTCCTCTTTTGACTAATAAATCTTTTACTGTCAGAAATTGGGTTACTTCCCATTTTTGAGAAATATTTTTTTTTCTGAAAGAGCATTGTCAAAAACATGGGGTGAAATCCTTTTTTTTCCCCTTAATTTTTTTTTTTTTCTCTTTTTTAAAAAATAATCTTAAACGACATTCAGCCGTTATTATCATTTTTGCTGCTGATATCACAAGTGAGCAAATCGCTTGGGTTACCAGAATAAAGTTTCAAGACCCCATTGCCAATCTTCGCTATTCTCGTTCCGCTAATAAATTGCTCGCGGTGAAAAAAGCATTAAAAGGAGATATCTTGCCAGAAACGACAAACACGCGCTCCGATTCAAGATAGCTTTCATCACTTGTGCTTGTAATGAAACATTTTAGTTTAAAAATCAGACATTTAAAAAAATGAATTAAAAATTAGATTTTTGGAAAATAAAAGTATTTTATGGGTTCATGTTATCTTTTTTTTTTTTTTTTGCTTATTCTACCAATTTCAGTGACTAAAAGTAATACTTTTGATTGAAGGAAGCAACCCCATTCCGTCGACTTTGTTCAGAAGTTACGTTACTTTAAATCTCATGGCTTGACGATGGCTTCCTTTGACGTGAAATCACTTTTTACTAATGTACCGGATATTGGGGCATTGGGTTGTCTCAAATTGACACGTTTCTCTTACTCGTGCTTGTCTTCAGCAGAATGCTTTTGTATTCCATGGTGCATACTTTCGCATGTCTGAAGGTTTAGCAGTGGGTAGTTCTTTGGGCCCTATTTTAAGACACATTTATATGTACTATTTTGGGGATAAATTTTCTGAAACTAGAATGTTTCCATTCTAGGTTCGTTATGTTGATGATTACTTTGTTTCGCTTGGATATTTTGCTCAAAGACTAGCAAATGAAAAACACATTCCTATTTTCTTTCTTGCTTTCACTCTCTCTCTCTCTCTCTTTCTCAAATCAAAAACAGAATCTTTCAAAAAATGTAAAAAAAAAAAATATTCAAAAGCTCTAAGCTTTTGTTTTGCATTATACGTAAACCTAACACCTATTTATATTTTACTTATTTATTCATTTTTATTTGTTTCCTTTTTTCACGTAAAAAGCAAATACTGTTTCATCAGTTTAGTACACGAGATTATTAGATAGAATATAAGGTGTGTTAAAATTTTTTTCAAAAAAATGAAAATATCAATTAAAGAAATAGGCCTTTCACCAGTTTTACTTCTCTCTTTAAATTATAAGGCAAAAGGTCGTTGCCAATTCTTTTACGAAACTGTCTGAGCACAAAGAAGATACTGAAAACAATTTTTATTTTTCTTAAATTTAATACACTTTCATATGGCTGTGCGTACCTTAATGGGATGTCATGTCTCTTATTATCAGTTCGACTTCTAACGTCAACAACGCCTTCTGGCTCTAGTAATGAGTGAAAACTCATATCCTTCCTCTCCTCTTATATACAGCTTTTTACATTTGAGTCAGTGAGAAGCAAAGGAATGTAAGTGGACTTTTTCAAGTATTGTATTTTGACTGCAAATGACTACAAAAGAAAAGAAATATTTTTGCAGTGAATTTTCTCTTTAAAGAGAAATTTATATCAAGGAAATAAATAACAAAGTGATAAATTTATTTTAACTTAAAAGTTTTTCCCCCATAAAAAATTTCTAAATATTCGGAATATTACTCTCAACATGACTCTTTAACCAAAATAACAGCTGAAATCAGTACTGTAGAAATTGATAATAACATAGCATTTCCAAGACATACCTTTGCCTCGCATTCTAGAATAACTAAAATTATTATTTATCAAGTGCTAAATGACAACATTAATTAAATAGAGTACAGCACTTTCATATCCTTTAAAATTCTATTAAAACTATATATTTCGCACTACTGTTACTAAGAGTATTAAAACCAATTTTTGTTAAATAAACATATGAGGCAGTGAGAAGGAAAGAGATGTAAGTGGACGTTTTCAAGTTTTGAGTAAAATGCATTTAAAGATAAGGTCCTAGGTAGGCTTTTATTGAAAAGTTTTTCGAAATCATGCTGTATAGCAACACCTAACAGAGCTACTAGTACCAAAGATAATAGTACTATCTCTTGCTCCAAGACAGAGAAGAGGTTCACCTACCATGTGTACTGGCTATCTACAAATTTTTATTTTTGTCAATTGCATCCCTTTGCTTCTCACTGCTTCATTTGTAGTTTCCTTTCAAAATTTAACTTTTTTTCTCTTTTCCTTTATTTATTTATTGCGTTTATTTTTGTTTGTGTGCATGATGTGATGTGTGTTAAAAGGTTATCAAGAGCTTTGATGGGCTTATTTCGTCATTGTTATCTTTGTGTGTCAGATACACTGTTACGTCAATTCTGCAACACTAGTTTATTGTAGCACCATGTTCTGCCATGAACGAATTTTTCTCTCTGACCAATTATGAAGAAAACCACAAGGTTATTTTATTTTATCTGTATTTTATTTTATTAAGGTAAAAAGGCCCCAAATCTGACACCCCCCCCCCACCACAATGAAATAGTTTCTAAAGCTGAAATTTTTGAATAAAACAAATATTGAAAGAATAGTCAATATTTAAAAATGATTTGGAATCACTTTTTCTTTCTTAAGAATTAAGGAAAACTCATTATATCTAAATCATTTTAGAAAATTGGTAATGCTTTCAATGTTTGTTTTATTGAAACATAATAGCTTTAGGGTAATTTTCCTTATTTATTTATTTATCCATTTTTTTATTTTGCTTTATTAAGGTAAAGTGTCCCAAAGCTGATACCAAAAAAAAAAAATTTCTAAAGCTGACATCTTTGAATAAAACAAACATTGAAAGCATTACCAACTAATATTATTTATTCTTAAGAAATAGGAGTGTCAAATATATAATAAATGGGATAACGTCAAAAGTGGGGAGATGCTATTTACAGCATTTAAGTTTTAAGTGCACAAAAATTAAAAATGCCCATTTTTATTCATTTCTCAAATGGAATATGTTGGCAATAAATTGATTTCTTTATACATGACCTTGCAAACAAGTCTAACTTGCATTTTGAAACAAGCTGTTCATCCTCCATTATAATAAGTACTTACAGGATGTCAAAGAAGAAAGAAAGAAAAATGTTTAACTCCCAGAATGGAAAGTCGCTTGTTATTACATTCTTTATGCAAACATAACTACAACTTTTGAGCTACGAAATTACGATGTTTTTCATAGTTAAGTGGTTCAAAACAATGTTTTTATAGAAAAGCAAACAAACATTCGAATAAAATGCAAAGATGAACCGTGTATTTAACCTTTAAACGCTGACTTGAGAACAGAACCAAATCGCCATTTACCAAACCGCACATTCATAATGGCTTGGAGATTTTCCCATAACACTTACCATTGAATAAACGTATTATTCGGAATAATCCAGGATAATGGCTTGTAATACAATAGACTACATGCCATACTGCGGTGCCTTGAGATGAAGCATGCACTAGTGAACCATTTTGATCCAATCTCGGTAATTTTCTTAACTAACATAGCTGATGCATTAAACTTCAATGCTTGCACAATTACAAGAGCTAATAATGCAATTTTGAAATTGCTTTTCTGAGAACTGCTGAAACTATTTTTAAACGAAGTTTAAAAATGCTTTCCGTCTCATTAAGTTTAATAAGTGGGCCGAAGTTTGTGTTGTGTCCCTCACAAAGCTCTCCGAAATTAAACTATGATCTATTAAAATGTGAGCTCACCGCTGCCTAATCACTATCACTCGTCAAACTCTGAAGTTGCAAGTAATGGGAATTAGGAAGGTTTGATCCATAGGAAGATTCGACCCATTGGAATTTTTTCCAAGAAAAGGATATTTAGAGAAAATTTTAGTCATACTATTAGTTGATCACTCACACAACAGTATTTTGCAGAGCGAAACCATTTCAGAACTATCGGTAACATATTACGCAATTTGTATTTGAAATTCCCTTATCAGATCCAACGTTTCAGAGCATTGGACCAGGAAAACACTAATAAACTCCCAAAACCAAATATTTCACATAAATCAGTGTTCTTTTCACGGTACCATTACTTGTTTTACATAATCTGAAATTGTTAATGCTATAAATAAGGCATTGCTTCGCAGTAACACGAAATGCTATCGAGCAGAGGACTACATAGCGTAGGCTTGATAATTGCAATTCAGAAGAATGCGCAAAAATAAAATGCAAAGAATTCTTCAGAACTTAATGAACCACAAATAGTTCTTTAAATTGTTCGAACGAACCCTCAAATCCTTGCTCAACTTCTCACTATAATAGAACATAAAAGAGAAGAGAAAAAAAAAGGTGAACTTGTCTACATAAAATATTGGTCATTTGGTTTTTGAGTATCATTTGCAATGGAACAAATGCGAAGCTCTTTTTTTTTATGACATTGATCGGATTTGGGTTTCTTTTTTCCCTTTAAGACTAACGTATTCATTGGTCGGCGATTTTTTTAATACCAGTGGATTGTTAGGTCTTAGATTTCTTTCAGAAATAAAATCAGTGGTCGGTTCTTTATGAATGTTACAATGAAGTAACGCGTTTGGCTGTAGGGAAATAAATTATTTTGCGTCTTTGATGCCTTAAAAATAGGATTAACTTCATAGGATGTTTTATTTGCTTGTTATTGTCGATGGTGTCGAACCTGTGCGGATATGATAAAATGTATCAACCTAGTTCATTGCGTCATACATAGCAGGCATAAAACTGTTCTGTTAATCATGTTATTTAAATACTAGGAAAAAGAAGTCTTCAAAATAAAATAATGTAGGACTTCGCTATAACGTATGTGACGATCAGTAGAGCATTTTATATGAAACAGGGCATGAGGGCACAATTATCCAACCTCTGGAGCCAAAGCTCAACTATATTTCGTTCATGGAAAGATTATGGAAAGATAGATTGGGATGTAAACAAAGAAATGCGCCATTTGGCGACCAACCCACTTTTTAGCTTGTCTAAGAACTAATTGGTGCCAAGTAGAAGGCGAAAGCGAATACTATTAGTTTTTTTTTTAATTACTCCAGAGAAAAATCATCGAAAGTGACACAGTGGCAATCCTTCAAACAACCTGTTTGCTTTCTTTTGGTCCATTTATTCCGTGAATAGAGCACCTAGAAGAATCACTAGAAACCTTAAAGTTACAATAGCATTGACACAGCTTTTATAAACCAAGATTGGGGAACAATAGTTCAATTATTAACAAATATAAATTTATTTATTGTTTTAAAGGCTACAAGATTTGATGACAAAAGTGATGATCCAAAATGACAACCAAACATGTCACAACTGTGATTTTAAAAAGTTCTTCTAAGATAGCTTCTTCATAATACTATTAAATAAATATATCTATAAAGCAGACATTTTTCCAGTTTTGACTAAGTCTAAGGAACTTACACTTGTTCAACTAAGTAAGATGTAACTAAAGTAGCTTCTTTGAAACAAATTTATAAATCTGAAACGCAGGAGTATTGTCAGTTCTGGCTTAGCTTAAGTTTTTTTTTTTTTTTACTTTTTTAAAAGATAATGATACAAATAAGAGCTCGAATTAAAAAGAATTGCTTAGCTTAATCCCATAAATTTTTCAATGCATCTAAAATATTTTAAAACAAATAAAACAGAAAATAAAGCTCCTTTTTCGCTAGAAAAAAAATGCGAAGTGTAATGCTCAATACACAGCTTAATTAGCAGAACAAATTCTTAAAAAAAATAATAAAAAGAGGCTTGAAGTTTAAATTACTTTTTATCCCTTTTATTTGTAACTAGCTGCGTTGCCCGGCTTTGCCCGGTCCACCTTGAAAATAAAAATTGTGTCAAGTGACGTATATTCAACAATCAGGCGTAAAAAATAAGTAAAAAAAAACATCATGATTTCCTTTCTAAACAATGACGACAGATATTAAAATACTTTCAAGAAATTAAATCCAGAAAGATGGATTTAAAATGCGTAACCATGGAAACACAAAATAAAATAAGTTTAAGGAAATAAAATGCGAAAGAAAATGGTTCACAATTTGAATGGAATCGAGATTTCTGAAACTTAATTTAAAAAGGCTTGTAACTTTTTTTTCTTTCGAGATAAAAGCTTATTTTTTCGACCATAGGTCGAGTTAATTCTGGAGTAAAAAAGGTCACTTTTTCCAATGGCGTCAAAAAGAAAGCTGTGGGACAACTCCTTCACTTTTTATTGATTTATTTAATGAAGAAAGTAGTACCTAAATTTTAGCTAAGTCTAAAAAAATTCGAGTTAAAACGCAAATAACTCCCGCTGTAATAAAGTTAGAGCATTGAAACAAATAGCTTAGAACGCGGAAAATTCTACCCTTTCGAACGATATGTAATATTAATATGTGAAAGTAATTTTTCACCCCCATATTCGGGAATTTATGTGAACATTGGGCCTAAATTGGAATAAAAAAAGAACTATTCATCGAACTGTTTTAGAACTTATCTGCAAACCTTCTCAGGACTTAAAGGAACAAACTGTGAAAATTTCAGCAAAATCGGCCGGGTAGTTCTCGAGTTTTGTGAGTTCAAACAAACAGACGCGTTTTGGAGACTTCGTTTTATACTATGTAGAGATTACGTCGCGCCATTTTACTTCGCAGGAACTAAAACTCAACGTAACTAAAGCACAACTTCTATTCCACACACATACAATTGCATTTTTTGTTAACTTCTGGATCTGAACTGCAAATAATTTCACGATTAGAAAAGAAATCCTCCTAATAAACTACAAATTAAGTTTGTACAATATGTTTACAAATGTGTGCTGTAATAACTTTCATTTTATCATACATTTTTAAACGAAGAGTTTTGATTAGTAATATTTCGCAGAATACGACGAATGCAATATATTCGTGCACAAAGACAAAGCTAATGTTTTTTCAAGGCGTAAAAATACTTCCTGACCTTCTTCAGGGGAGTTTGAATCATTTTGTCGGAATGAAATGCATGAAAACAGTGCAGTCTATAATAGCGATAAATTCCATAAAAAAAAAGGCATTCTAAGAATGAAATGGAAAATGGCAGGAAAAGATGAATATTTTTGATTCTTACATTTAGAAAGTATGACTGATCGTACATAAAAATTACAAAACGTTTAAGTACAATATTCAAAAATTCCTTTTCATTCTCTCGCCACCCCCCCCCCCCCTCCCTCTTCCCATTTTCCACGGTACTAAATTTCTATTCAAAAAGCAAAGCCTAAAAGTAAACTTGACAAGGCAATTTGCAGATTTCCAATTCTTGAAATACCTATGCAGAGAAAATCTCTCTGCTCGTATGCATAAGATAAAGGTAACACGGTACCTCCGCTTATGCCATCGTACGCAAGCCTACGATCGTATGTTTCACAGCGCAGCAGCCTGAGATCTTTAAAGATTACAACAGATAAAAGACGATCCTCCCCAAGTGCTACATTTTACTTATCTTTCAACAAAAATGTGCTACTTTTTACAGTTTACATATACTAAGACACGCAAGGAAAACAATCTGTTAACAAAGTCTGTCAATCTGTCAACTTTCAAGTCAAAGAACTACTGATTTACTTGCTAGAGAAATTCACAATTCAATCAACCCCCCCATCCACAGGTTCATTTCTAAATTTTAATTGCATAGAGCATCGTAAATATGCTCAATGGGGTCGTTTGCAAAATTTTAAAAGTATTTTTTTCCTGAAAGAGCATGTTGAAAAACATAGGATCTGACCATTTTTTAAATAATTTATTTAAGTTTAATATTTTTAAAAAATTAATTAAGTCGTTGCGCTTTCATTGTTTACACTTCTGTCGTGTGACATCACAAATGATGAAATGCCATTCAATGTTGCCATTCACAGAACAAAATATTTAATTCGCATCTTTACTCACGTGTATTGGCAACGATATGGTTGATAGCAAGCGTAGAGTGCAAATTTAATTCGCTGCTTGATTATCATAACGTGGAAACGTAGTAGAAAGATGCGCCAAATTGCATCATTTGTGACGTCATAAAGATCACGCCTTGTTTGAAAAATCGGACATTTTAAAAAATTAATTGAAAAAAAAAAACTGTTTGGGAAAATAAAAGTATTTTCTGGGTCCATGTAGTTTTTTTTTTTTTTGCTCATTCTTTCTATTTATATGACTAAAAGTAGTACTTTTGACTGAAGAAAACCACTCCATTGCTTCGAAAACACGCATATTTTTGCTTAACCAAGATCATACTTCCTCAGAAATATGCTACCCCAATACACTTTGCATTTGTTTGAAGCTTCAATAGAATGTTTATGCAGATTTATCATACTTTTCTCCATTCTTTCTGGAAATCTAAATCATGTCAGTATTTTACATTTATCAGTAAAGTGAAGCAAATTTCGCAGAATTACGAAAATTGGAATGCACTCCAACAGGAAATTCTGTAAACAAATCGCAACAGCATAGCTTGTTCAAAAATTGCTGACGATGTGTATAGAGGTTATTATACTTTGCTTCATGACCTAATAGATCTTCTCACTCGTGATTTAGCGTGGGAATACGGATTTCATTCCGTATGAGTAGACCCAAAACAATAACGTATAGGTATTTTTCTCTTCAAACTTAATGAAATTGCGTGGAAGCAGCAACTTACCAGCAACAGATCAGAGTAGTTTATCCTGAAGGTCGTTCCCTGAACTTTTTAATTTACAATTTCATTTACATTTGGTGCTGCCGTTCAGGTTTGCTGAGGTCTGTAGAAACGTCGCGTGTCATCTGCCTTTCATATGGCTGTATTAATTTGTTTTGTTGACATGGAATGCATATCGCACCAAGGCAACAAAAATGATAATTGAGGCAGTGAGAGGCAAAAAGATATAAGTGGATATTTTCAAGTTTTGAATAAAACGCATTTAAAGATAAGGTCCTAGGTAGGCTTTTATTGAAAAGTTTTTCGAAATCATGCTATATAGCAGCACCTACCAGAGCTACTAGTACTATCTCTTGCCCCAAGACAGGGGAGAGGTTCACATACCATTTGTACTGGTTATCTCCAAATTTTTAATTTTGTCACTTTCATCCCTTTGCTTCTCACTGCCTCAATTCAAACTAGTATGTTTTGGCTATCACGAAACTTTCTTCTATATATTTCTTTTGAATTTTGACCCCTCCTCATTCTTTAGGAGAAAGCAATATTCAAAAAAAAAAAAATCATGCACACAAAAAACTTGAGGACCGTCCCAATTTCCGGAAAACAAAAAAGCGAAAAGCCTTGCTTGAACTAATTACAAATATTTTATTTGTCAACAAACATAAGATGGCAACAGTTAAAAAATATTAAAGCATTGAGATAACATCTCCGATACCATTAAAATCACGAGAAATACGCAGACGACAGTCTATTACGATTTATCTTTCTTATTGTTGCATCAATAACGCTATTTTTATTCGCGAAAAAAAGAAGAAAAATCAGCACCTCTTGGAGCGATTGGAACCAAAATTGAACCAACGCTTATTCACACATAGATTCACATTTGTTCCAAATTTCATCCGGAACCTAGCATTCCTTTTCGAGATAAAAATACTCGCAATGAAAAAGGAAGAATGTTCGATTGCACCACAAAATCAGTTCTTGTACACCCTAAGGGCTACTAGTCGATAAATTGTTGTTTGATTCCGTTCATTATTTCTTGAGATATAGCACACACAAGTGACGACAAAAAACGTCTATAGCTCAGCCCCTGTTTGAGCTATTGACACCAAAATTGAATCAGCACCTGTATATGTTAAGGGCAACATGCGGACCAAATTTTGTTTGATTCTGCCAGTTACTTCCTGGGGAACAGCAGGTACGCATATCTCAAGAAACGTTCCATTGCTCCACCCCCCTTGGAGGAATTCGCGTCAAAAACCAATAGGCACAAGTTCACATAGACGCACATAAGTGTTCCAAATTTCGTTCGATTTCATGCGGTAGCTTTTGCTATATAGCGGCCACAAAAAACCGGTCACACACTTGCACACACGCACACGGACACACTTAAACACACACACTTACACAAACCCACAGGGACACACACACAGGCATTTTCCAAAAATGGTCATCGAAATGAACTCAACACACTTCAAAGCGTTCGCATCCGTCAAAATTCGAAAATCGAAAATTTGCATGAAACCAATACTTTCTTCTATATATAAGATATAGAAAAAAAGTAAAAAGAAAGCGGAAATTCGAAAAAATCAAGATTAACGAAATGCTACATTTGACGGATTTCTTTTCAAATAAGAGGAAATAGATAGACTCGACCCAATTTTTTTTTTTGTAGAACAGTTAAAACGAAATAAAAATTGTACATAAATAGTTTGCTATTTTGCGCATTATTATGTGGCTAAAAATTATAGGACAGTTCTAAGTAAAAATGGTACAAATTTATATTCATCACGTCTGCAAATGGGTCAAGTGTCGCTAGAGCTAGAGAGACTTGACCCAACACCTAGGGAGACATGATCCCCTCATGAATGTAAGAAAACTCATAGATGTATGAATCAAAAATGCAGGTTTGATGGTGTTTTTTGTTTTAATAAGTGATACTTGAAGTGAATGAACAAATGTTCACTCTTTAGGTGAAGTCTTACAATTTTTTTTTAAATTAATCTTACTACACATCAGCAGAAAAGCAGAAGTTTAATTTAAAACTTTATCAGCTAAGACCTGAACAATATTTCAGTTATATTATTAAGAAACAAATCATTGAACTTAAAGATCATTAGTATTTTAGTTATTTGTCAAATAAAAGCAATTTATTGGACCAAAGTATTTTAGTTATTATTTAAGTAAAAAAAATCCCCCCCCCCCTTCATATTCACATTGTTAAAGTTATTGCTTAAATAAAAGCAAATCATTAAGGTCTAAATCACAATATTTTAGCTATTCACAAACAAACATTCATTGAAAAAACTTGAAATTATTCTTTGGGTCAATTCTCCCTAGTTAGCTTGGGTCAAAGCTCTCTAAGTAGGTTTACCTTAAATTTTTAGCAACTTAGATCAATAAAATCAAATCATTAGGCCTAAATCACAATATGTTATCTATTCAAAAATAAAAAATTCATTGAAAAAAAATAAATTGAACAAAAACATCAAATTAGTCTTTGGATCAAGTCTCCCTAGTTAGCTTGGGGTCAAAGCTCCTTAGTTAGCTTTCTTTTGTTTAAATTAAATATTTAGCAACTTAAATTAAAGTCTAAAATAAAACTATTGCATTAAAGACTTAAAAATTGTTGGCCTCAGTGGATGGAGGAAATCTGTTTCTGACAGGGCGGGATGGAGGAAACTGATTGAGACGGTCTTGACCTGCCCTAGGCTGTAGCGCCGAAGAAGAAGAAGAAGAAAACTATTGTATATTAATAGATAGCTGGAAAAGTAACTGAAACATGTATACTTTTAAAATTCATTTCCCTCAAAACTGGAGGATAAAATCTACAAAATTCTAAGATCTTCAAAATTTACTTTTTAAATGCAGTATCGTTTAACACTGAATTTTTTGAAAACCAATGACAATTCTGAAATGGCTTGTCTCTGCAAAATACTGCTGTGTGACTGGTCAACCAATAATATGACTAAAATTTTCCCTAAATATCCTTTTCAAGGAAAAAAATCCGTATGGTTCTAGTCTCCCTATGGGTCAAACCTCCCTAGTGCCCCCCTGCTGGGTCACTAAAATTTTCCAAACACGCAGACCATCGGTTTTCTGCCACTGACTTAAATGGAAGGATTTCCTTACAACGATTTTAAGTTCGTATATAATAAGGTAGGAATATAGTTTAATAATAAAGAATTTTATGAACTAGGGCCTCGTTGGACCGGTTTCAATCATTGTAACATTATTTATATGTCTTATATAATTTTATGACAAACTAGAGGTAACCGCACGGCTTTGCCCGTAACAGAAAAATTAAAAGGTCTTTTGGTTCGCCTGTATATTTACAAATAATGTATGGTGAATTTTCTCGCCAATTGGCTTGTACCCATGTTACGGTTCTACGTTATGATAATTTTCCTACCTCACTAATTGGCTTGTGCCCATGTTACGGTTCCACGTTATGATAATTTCGTAATTTACTCGTCCGTCTTTTTTGTTCTTAAAATTTGAATAGAAAAAGAACCACATCGAATTTTCGAAAAATCGCTTCTAGGTGCACATCTTCATGCTACAAACTAAACTTGTGCCAAATTTCATGAAAATCGGTCGAACGGTCTCGGCGCTATGCGCGTCACAGAGATCCTGACAGACAGAGACATTCAGTTTTATTATTAGTAAAAAAAATAAAAAGATAATTACTTCTAAAGGTTTTACAAATCCTATAAGGCAGTGGTGCCCAACCTTTTTTAATCCACGAGCCGCACCGATGACTCTCGTTGACCAGAGCACAGATAAAATTAAGATATATTTAAATATTTATTTTATATTATATACATGGGGAAACGTAGAAAAGAAAATTAATTGAGCGCAAGAATGGGGTCGTTTCCAAAATTTCAGAAGTATTTTTTTCTGAAAGAGCATGCTTAAAAACATTCGCAACTCCAACAAACTATAGGGGGCACTGCTGTCACTGTCTAATGGCGGACGAAAAAACTAAAACAAACGCATGTGGTAACGAAGAAAATGCTAATAAGCCTAGTAAATTTTGTTCGTATGCATGCTTTTTTCGCTTTATTCTTTTTAAATTAATTTTCAAAGTCTTGTTGATATTCTGGCCTACGTAGAAAGAAATGAGAATTTAAGAAGCATTACTAAACGTTAGAAATTAATGCAAATTACGCAGTTCGTAGTTCTAAGCAGCCATTTCCACGATGTTGAATTCGATATTTATCAATTCTTGATAAAACTAAATAATTGTGGCCTGACAAGAATAACAATTAATGCTAGAAACTTTAATTATATGACATTACGAATTATTGTCAAAAGCAGATGATACTTCTTTGCCTTGCTTGTCTAGCGATAATTGTTTTGCATTTGTAGCTGAGTTATTTTTCTCAAATTGCCGAATCGGTTCATTTTAAATTTTTCTGTTTGGTATGTTTCTAATTTCTGAGTTATGATTTAATTATGTCATGCTATACAAATCATCAACAAAATTCTCACGGATATATGGTGGTAGTTTTCTTTTCAATTGATCTACCATTATTTCTTTTTACTTATCGAATTCTGTAATCTTTCTACCATTTTATTCTACTCATGATCAAAATAAAAATGGTTTAACTAACATGGGCGGAATCTCGCCAAGGATACTTAGCTCACACAATACTAAAACTATAACCCTAAACAATTTGGCGAAACGTTTCAGCTGAGAATAAAAGCAAAAAAATAAATTCTTTCTCCGTTAAACATTTTTCATTTCGTTCTACGATAATATATTCAAGAAAAAATTTTGTATACTGTCTATTCCAACTAATGCTGCTGTAAAATATGGTTTGTTAAATTAATTTAAGATTTAAAAAAAAACCATATTCTTACAAATTCACACAAAACAATAAAATTTGTTACTTGGTATAACGCTATCCAAGTTTGTTAATCCAGAGTTTTCTGGTGTTAACGCGCTTTCACCATTTCTCAATCAAATCACTTTTTAGAGGGAAATAATGAAAACTAACATTATTTTGAGGAGCTCGAACACTTTCTGTTGTTGAAAGCAATCCAAGACACATCGAATGCGTTAATACTCAGAACAAACTGCCTATGTTTAAGTCAACAGACATACGTGGAACGCAATGTGGTAATGTTTTAGTTTTATCGGCAGTTTTGTAAATCACCGCAAGGTAGCGTATTCGAGCGCTGGAGTTGCGAATAGGATCTGACCGTTTTTAAATAATTTGTTTAAGTCTAATATTTTTAAAAAATTGCTTAAATCTGTGCACTTTCATTGTTAACATTTCTTGCCGATGACATCACAAATGTTGAAATGCCATTGGGTGTTGCCCTTCACAGTGCAAAATATTTATTTCGCATCTTTACTCACATGTATTGGCAACGATATTGTTGACACCAAGCGTAGAACGCAATTTTAATTCGCTCGTTGATTATCATAACGTGGAAACGCGATAGAAAGATGCGCCAAAGAGCATCATTTGTGACGTCATCAAGACCACGCATTGTTTGAAAAATCGGACACTTTAAAAAATTAATTGAAAAATAACCTTTCGATCTAATGAGGAGCCCCTTATCTCTTTTTCTCTCATGGGAGAAGCTTGTTGTGACCACCTACAGCTTAACGTAGCTATGGTCTTTCTCTTCTCTCGCTGTTTTCATCGTACAGTATTGCAATCCACCTGCTTTGAATTCCTTTCTATTGTCCCTCTTGTCAAAGTCTGAAACCTGTACTTTTCAGAACTTATCTACTCGCCCCCCACCATTCTCTAGGTGTCATGCCTGGTCAAATCTCTTGTCAAAGTCCGAGGTTCCAACAAACACTTCCAGATGTCTTCATTATTTTAATGAACATTTTTCAATTGCAAAGAAATATTTGATCCAGTCTGCGCAGCTCGAAGCGTCGTCGTAACCGGAGTTGCATGAAGAAAACTGTCGTAAAACCCGGAGCCACTTAACATTAAAATTATATGGCATAAGTTTGAAACGTTGAAAAAGTGACATGATATCCGGAGTGTCATGAAATCCGGGTGTTGCGATAACGAGGTTTGACTGTGTTTTTAGAAACAAGAAACCCAACGAGTGGGGTCCTATCGCAATTCATGATTGCGAAAAACATTACTTGAATTCAGGACGTCAAAATTCAAATTAATGGTGGGTGCTGGATGCTTCTTCTTCTTCTTTTTTTTTTTTTTTTTTTTCACAATTTCACCTATTTATGGTTGTTACGAATAACGTCTGAGTATGAAAACGAACAAATTCATGAATATATAGAATTTCATAGTGACAGAGTTCATCTGTATCTTTATTAATATTTGAACTCTTCCAATTGAGAACATGGAATGAAACATTACCACTCCTTTCAAATAAGCAACAATTTGAGCACTAGAATCAATTCACTTCGCCTCATCTTCCCCCATTTGTTACGATAAGCACCAAACCTTCCCAGCAATGTTGATAATTCAACTCACGTTTCGTCAAAGCCGACATTTCTTAACCGGCGAAGTAAAAGCAAAAAATAAATTGTTTATGTCGATGCCTGTAACCTAAAGGCTAGAAAAACATTCCTTCTCCCTATACAATGATGAGAAAAAACGCTATCACTGCCTTGGCCAATCAGTGACAATTCGAGATAAAATGGAAACATTTGTGACGAATGTCCCTTCGTCTCTGGACGAGTGTCAACCGCCGTAACTTATCGAAGTTCGACTCGACTTCCTGTATTCTTTGAGGTCTTTGTTTTGGAGAAACATTGTTGGTAATTCAGAAACAGCGGAGTGTTTTGTGAATGTTAACATTATTATTCTGTTCTGTAATGATAAGCCCGATTATACTTAGAATCAAACCAGAGAAAAAAAGTACGAAAATCTATAGAATATTAAGTGGAGCAAAAAAAAAGATGAAGGAAGCTCTTAATAATGGTTGTCATAACGAAAAAATATCACCATCGCCTGTGATTGAAATTTCGACCAATTGTATTTAGTGTCATTCCCAATCTCTTTGTCTTTCAATTTGATCCGCTTTTTTTTTTTTTTTTTGAAGCGTACCACAAATATATTTCCTGTTTACTTTAAGAGAAAATGCAGACTTTTTTACTTCTTTTTACAAAAAAGGAAGTATTTTATTCGCGCAAAAATTTTCACTCCAAATTCGGCCTTAATTTCCATTTTGCTCAACCCCGAATTAATGTTGAGTTTTTTTCAACCCGACCACACGCAGATAAGTGCCTAAGAACGTAGAAACACCCGAAATATTCATTTTGACATTCCCCGAATAAATTACAATGACTTTTCTAGTAACGTCCGTATGTACGTATGTATGTATGTGCGTATGTATGTCGCATAACTCAAGAACAATATGTCCTAGAAAGATGAAATTTGGTGCGTAGACTCCTAGTGGGGTCTAGTTGTGCACCTCCCCTTTTGGTTGCATTTGGGTGTTTCTAAAGGGGTCTTTTGCCCCTCTTTCTTTTTTTGGGGGGGGGGAATCATTGTTAATTTCGATGTATACTCAAGTTCAGGGGCGTAGCTAAGGGGGGGGGGTTGGGGACAACCCCCCCACCGAAACGTTAGTCTCAAAAAAAAGGGAAAAAAAAGAGAGAAAAGGAAGGAAAAAAAAGAAGAAAAAGAAAAAAAATCAAAACGACATTTTTAAACAAATAACAAAGGTCAAAAACTCACTTCGCTCCCCCCCCCCCCCCCCAATGCCATTGAAAATCTGCTCCATGTGTGACCCTCAAGCATAAAGACGCCTCCCTCTGCTGCGACAATTTTTTGATAATTGAGTGAAATTTGACACTTCGCTTTAGAAATGAGATTGATTTATTAAATCCACGTATATGCAGCCTTTCTTTGTCATAGATTCTGTAAATTGTTAAATATGTTTAATTTTATGAGCCGCGCAGTGGGAATATTGCATACAGTCGAATCTATATATATCGAATTTCACATTAAAGGAAAAAATCGAGATAAAGAGATTTTGAGATACGGGGGCTTTAAGAAACTTTTTATAGAAGTTTGAAATATGATGGTGAAAATTTGAAATCGATACTAAAGACAATATGGGCTCTTGATTAAAATTCCTCTTTATTAGTTTTGTTAGGTATTTATTCTATTATTACATTATTAAGTGCTTTATTGTGAGTTTAAGGAATCATTTTGACAGTAAAAGAAACTTTAAGCATATCTTTTTCAAGAAAAACTCTTTTATTGCTTTTTGGTCCCTGATTTTATTTTTATTTGGATTCATTATTTATCCTCTTGAGGTTAGCAATTGCAGCAAATCTAACTTGGCCAGTATTCTAAGATTTTCCTTTTTTCATCACTTGAAAAAAACTTATACTTTCTTTTCACTCCAATCATTTCGGTTTTCTAAGGAATCACAATTTTAAGAAAGAGAGCAACCAAAGAACAGTACTAATCCAGATAACAGAACGAAATGGCTTTTAACTTGAATGACCTTTAACCATGAACTTGAAATGTTCATTTTTTTACATGTCAAACTTGTGAATTTCACCCCTTTACTCTTCTGCCAAGAAAGTGCGCGAAACGACTGTCCTTTGGTTAATCTTCCTGGAAAGCCTATTCGTGGAATGCATTTCTCCCTTTTTTCCATGCCTCCTCAGCTCTTGAAGACAATTCCTCTGTTTCTGAGTTGAAGAAAATGTTTTTGTTTGCTGCTTTAAAGATCATTGGGCTTCGAATTCAAAAATTATAGCATAACCGGAATTCGAAGCGATAGAGGTTTTTGTTGGTCTGGTCTCGTGTGTGTCATAGGTCATAGTCAAAACGACCTTTGCTAACTAGAGTATCCATTGCAATCACATTGATTTTTCAACCAGTATTTACTGCATATTCTTTTGGAAACGTACAGTCTGTTTAAAATAGTACATTCTAAGTGAAAGTTGTTGCATAATGAAGCGAGCAAAACCGATAACAAGCTTTTTTAAACCCAAAGAAAAAAATTAAAATGACGAAAAGGATTGCTCTAAAAAGAGAAAGTTAACGTCATCTGAAGAAAACGAAGTACAGTCTGCAGAGTAGCATTAGTCCCATCGGACCCTTCTGAAGGTAATTTTATTTTAATTCAAAAGAAAAACTGCATAGCATTACATGAATAAAATGTTTAAAAACGAAATGAATCTAGATTATTTCTATTAGCTTGGTTCGCATTAAAAATTAGAAAATAAAAAAGACTTCTGTTTATAATACACGAAAATTGCTGTTGCTCTTCCAAATAGATATTTATGCAAATTCTAAAGCAGCTAATAAAATTAAAAATAAAGACTTGAGAGGAGAACAGATGGTATGCATTTGAGCGAATAACTTTCTACCGCCTATATTTCTTCCCTAACTTTTATCATTCAAATTTTATTAGCTGCTTTAGAATTAGCATAAATGTAAATACATAAAAAGCAACATATAAATATAACGATATGAAAAGCAATTTCATTTTTTGCAAGTTATAATTTAAGAAGTCTTTCTTTATTTTATTCCATACTTTTAGTGCAAACCAAGTTAGTAAAAATAGTCTTTATAGTCTGACCACGGATGAGATTGAAAGTCAAACATCCAGTTTACAGGCAGAAATGGAAGTATGTATTAGTTTTCAGGGTTGCCAGCTTTTGTAGATGTGTGTTAGCCTCTAAATTAAGCAGTCACACTGAAATGAACGAAACACGCTCATCAGATGTTTGATTTTCCCCTGATTTGGATAGACTGGTTTTGACAAGACCGTTGCTAGAAAATTTCACTTTAAATTAAATGGAGGGAAAAGAAAAAAAAGTTGAATTTTCCATAACATTTTTAAAAAAAAATCTTTGCTTTTGTTTTGTTTGACACAAGTATTGGAATTGGGGCACCCCATTCCAAAGTATGTAAGATTCACCTCCCTCTTATTTTTTTAATACTAAAGAAATTTACACACACACACACACACACACACACACACACACACACACACATATATATATATATATATATATATATATATATATATATATATATATATATATATATATATATATATATATATATATATATATATATATATATAGAAGAAAGGCCCCGAAAGTCGGGTCTAGCTACGCCTCTGCTCAAGTTGTGTTATAATTTGGCGGACACTTGGCGATATATCGCCAGTCTTTTGGTCGCCAAGTTTTGTCGCCACCTTGGCGACAAATTTGGCGATTTTTTTTTATTTAAAATCTGGTTTTAATTTCGCCACTGTTGGTGATATTTAGAGAGTAAACAATTGAAACACATTAAAATTGCCAATAATGGGAAAATGACATTAAAATTGGACTAAAAGGAAGTCAAATGTAATGCACACAAACATCAGCTCGTTTTACTTTAAAATAATAAGACATTTGTGATCACCGTTTGAAAACATTCAACGGATGCAGTTTTGCAACCCATTTCAGCGAGTAATTTAGTTCAATGGTAAGCGAAATTGTTGCTGTAGCGATGTGAGAAGAAATACTGTTTAAGATGGTGATACTATAATGCAAAACATTAAAGGAAGTTGGAACCAGTGATCAAAAATTCCACAAACTATATCAGAAGAAGAGAAAGAAAAATGAAAATCTTTCTTTTTTTATGTTGTCATTAAAAAAAATCTTGAATCAGTGAAGTATTATGACGCAAACCGCATATTCATACAATTCGTTGCTTTTCTATGCACTTAAAAGTATATCAAGGACACCCTGTATATTTCGTATCCTATTTCTGACTTCAAAGTCACATTAAATAGTAGGATAACTTTGAATCAGGCTAGTAATTCGACTGAAATTGGTTTTATTAATTATTATTTCTTAATTGTTGATGACGATACTCCATTTCAAGAGTTTTTTTTTCCATTTGTGCCAAAAAGTACAATAAAATTATGAAAGTAGGAGCGGGACTGGTAAAAATAGGAATTTTGGCTAAAGGTTACCCTGGATGACCGTATTGCTGTTTTCGTAGCACAAGTATTTCCTAACTTTTTAAATTGATTAGACATTGATATTGGATGCAAACATTTACAAAAATTCTTTGCAATGCCACAATAGTATTAACAATAATAGTAATGATAATAAAAATAATAAAAATATGAATAATGATAATGCATTCAAGAACAATTATTCAGATAAAAATTGCTTTTCATTGCGTTTCGCATTTTGTCAAGAAAACTCCAATAATGATCGAAGCGCATAAAATGTGTAACTTAGTTGCTCATTTTGTATTACAACAATTTAAACATTTTTTTTTCTTCAAGAAAGTCATTTAATTTGTAAGCATATATTTTCCATGATAGTGTAAATAAATTATCAATCCGTTCACTTTTCAAATATTTTCAACCAGGCCGGTTATTGCGAATTTTGCCATGGGGAGGGGGGATATAATCAATGTAAATGTACCAAAAAACAGCAAAAAAAAAAAAACACCCACCCACTTACGTGTTAATTTTCCAAAGCCAGGAGGGGGCAATTGACCCCCTCCCCTCAAAACAAAGGGTATGTTTTCAAACTAAATTTACTGAGTTAAGATATCATAATTTTGATCCTGACATTATTATGCTCCCCCCATTAACAGTTGGAAAGATTTGTTGGCAATTATGGAAAATCTTACATAATTAAAAACTGAGCGCATGTACCTATCTACCTATCTATCTATCTATCCATCTATCTATGTCCAAGTTATTTCTCGCGAACGCCAGTAAACTGACCATAGAACCAGGTATCGATGGATTCATAATTTTTCCGTTTTTATGTTCGGATATTTAACATAATCCTCTGATAATAATTAGAGGGGATATCAATTAAAACTATTAAATATAGGATACTTAGATTTTGACATAAAATCCCTATTTTTCGAAGGCTTTCCTCCATTCAAGTTATTATTCAGTGTTTCATCTCAACTTTCCGCAACAATGCTTTTATTAAAATTTGTAGCGGGTGAAGAAAATTATATAGAAGAAAGATGTGTTGATATTTTTTTCTTGAAATTGAAGAAATAAAATTCTGGCTTTTGTTTTGAGGCTTTCCTGTAATCGGGGGAATTAAAATGTTTCCTTTTTGGTTATTTTTCCGAAATCTGCTGCAAAATTTCACTGATTTTTTTTCCCCTCAATCCTGATTGTTGAACATGCGTCACATGACATAACTTTTATTTTCGAGGTGCACCGTGCAAAGCCGGGTGACACAGCTAGTGGAGTTATTAAAGCTGGAATTGGTTTCTTTTGTCGCCAATAAACTTATGTTACACTAGCACTTAACTTTACAAAAATAAATATTTCACTGAATCAGTATTGATGTCACACTTGGTTTGTATGGGAAAAAATGAAAATAAGTCATTTAAGCTTCAATAGAATAATGAATTAATACTTAAATTTTACTTTATGATTATTTTTTATTTCAATTTTTTTTTCATTTATATTTTTTACTAATTTGCTCATATTTATTTATTTTATAACTTACTTCATGATCTAACGACTTAGTTAACAATGCAAAAAAAAAAGAATGTGCTAAATACATTTTTTAGTGTTTATTTCGTAATTCATTTAAGAAGGACAAAAAAAATTGAATTTCATTTATATCCAGAAAACTTCTTCACGTTATCCTTAATTCATTCATACAGCAGCATGTACAATGAAGTCACTGACTCCTGTTGCCATTAAGAGCTACTAATTGTAAAGAAGAAACTTTATGACTCCGTGCTAATGTCTTTTCTTTGTATTTCCTGTCAATTCTCAGGGCGTCATATTTAAAGCCAATCTCCGCTTTTTGGAATTAACATCTCCATCTTAGCAATTAAGGCACTTATTCGGAAGACTTGTTCTTCCTCCGACTAAATTGCACTCTGGCATGAAGAAATTCTTTAATTTCCCCAACTTTTATGATTAGGTTATTGTTGATCGTATATTTATGTCCAGTTTGCATCTCGAGTGGAGGGAACAATGACTTGAATTTGTCGAATCCTCATTACTTATGGTGTTCGGAAATGAATTTATGATTTTATTGCCCTGCCATTTGGTTCTGCATTAAGCTGTTTCCTGGTGTGTGAGTGCATTCACTAAGATTCCCTCAAGGGAGTTTAAATTAATTTCTTTCGTGAACAGATTTTTTTCCCTTCCTTCCAAACAGTATAAGATCGACGAAGACATTTGAAGAAGATTTTTGCTTCAAAATTTTTCTTTTATTAGTTAGTAAATGTCCTAGTAAGTTTCGGGTGCATTGTTTTTAATCAGAGGTAATTGGAGCTGCATGATAATTTATGCAAGTATTTTTTCGACAGAGAGGTTTAGTTGATAATTTTTTTTTCTTCTAACGAGGAAGCTAGCGTTGCATACAAACGCATTTTTAATTATATTTTATTATTTTGTTCTAATTATTTTTATAAGATAAGTTAGACAAAGCCACAGTTAAGCGTTGATGATTTTTCATAATTTCCTGGTTAAGTGTATCTGGCTAAATTTTTGGAACCCTCCTTTGTCCCAAAGGAGGGTTCCTTATAATACCTTGGTCCAAAGGAGGGTTCTTGTTAGTACCTTGGTCCAAAGGAGGGTTCCTCTTTGTACCTTTCACCATATCTCCTCCACTCCCTTTGTCACATGTCACGCTCATAAACATTTGTATGCATTTGTACGCATTGGTAAGCATTTTTTATAAGAATATGTTCATAAACATATTCTTATAAAAATGCGTGATGTCACACTTCTTGTTACCTCCTTCCTCCCCCTTGTCACAAACTGTCACAATTTCCTGGACCCCCCCCCCATTAAGAGGGACAGCATTTGCGAGCAGCCCTTTAACTGTAACACATATCAAGGCATTTTTCTATAGTATAAAAATGAGCTATTTTTATAATACAATTTCAAAAAGGTAGCTTATGCCCCCCCCCCCCCCCGCCTGGAATATTGTGTTCCAAAATAGACCCATAAGTTGAAATCGCTTTTAAAATGTCAGAAAAATTCTTGGCAACATATTTTTACTTTTAGAAGATTAATACAATGTTCAACTAAAAGAAAAAATAATACATAATTTCTGGAAAATTAATAACGTGGTAAAAAATTACAAAAAGTTATTATTATTATTATTTTTTTTTTTTTCAATTTTGCGCTGATGTTAAAAAATGATATAATGCAGTGGAGCATCGAAAAATTATTCTAAAGTATTGATTACATATGTTTTTCTTAAGGCGACTATTTAGGGAACATGCATATGGGCACTATTTAAAACACGTAAACTTATTAATAAGTCAAAATTATTAGAGTTCTAACGAATTAAAACAAAAGTAGCTAAAGAGAACAAAATAATCTTTCAGAAAATGTATCTTAATTCAAAGTTCTAAGAATTTAAACACATGAGAATTAAAATCCATTCTTACCTGGAAATTAGAACTTCTCCTTCGCAAAGCTGAATCATTTTGATTATGAGCAATAAATATGTTTGAAGGAAAATATTTTCTGAGTAATGCACACAGTACCGTACTATTCAAATTTCCTTAGTTTATACTACAAATCCACAAATGTAATTAGTATCTATAAATATGTTTTATATTAAAATATTTTTAGTTTTTTCTTGAAATATAATGACTTTTTTTTTTTTTGAACTTGTTGACTTGTGCTCCTCTATTGGAGTACATGTGAACAACTTCAATGCAATTTCTATTAGAAAATATTTTGTTAGACAGTTGGGTGGTTTAAATTATTTAAATCTTTTTTTTTTTTTTTGATTCCCCAAAGTTTTAAAAAGTGTTGCTGTCCCTTTCCTGAGAGGTCTTCAATAGATTCGTTTCTGAGATTTTAAAAGTATTTTTTTCTGAAAGAGCATGCTTAAAAACATAGAAATTTCCATTTTTTAAATAATTTGACTAAGTTTAATATTTTCTAAACATCATTTGGTGCGCAGATTCAGTTTCATTTTTTACGCTTCTGTCCGATGACATCACAAATGATGAAATGCCATTCTGTGTTGCCATTCACAGAACAAAATATTTATTTCGCATCTTTACTCACATGTATTGGCAACGATATGGTTGATAGCAAGCGTAGAGCGCAATATTCATTCTCTTCTGAATTATCATAAGCTGGAAACGCGGTAGACAGCAAGCTTAATCCTTCAACACGCCAGTGAAGTACGCGACAAAGTTCATCACTTGTGACGTCATAAAGACCACGCCTTGTTTGAAAAATAGGACATTTCAAAAAATTAATTAAAAATTAAACGTTTGATGTTCCTATGATTTTATTTTCCCACCGCCTCCCTCTGCAGCACCACCGTCGACCGGCCTCAAGATGCTGCTCCTCTAGTGAAAACCCTCTCCAGGTTGCGTCCATGTCCAAAATACACACGCATACATACACACACCTGCACACACACTCATGCCTGCACACAGACACAAATACACCAGCACACACATACACACTCATGCCTGCATACAGACACAAACACACACGCATACATACACATACCTATACACACACAAATATCCTCACACTCATGTCTCGACACAAACACACACGCCTACATACACACACACACTCGTGATTGCGAAAAACATAATTTGAATTCAAAATGCCATAATTCAAATTAATTTATCTTTTTTTTTTTTTTGCTCATACTATCAACTTCAGTGACTAAAAGTAGTACTTTTGACTGATGGAAACAAACCCATTGTTTATGCATTAATGATAGTGAATCGATAAATCGACAAGAATTTAGACTTTTCGAATTAGAATGAAATGTACAATGTATTTGGTTACACAATGAATGATTATGAAATTCAGAGGACGAAAACGATTACGGACTTTTCGTTAATAAACTGACAAAACTTGAACTTTTTCAACACTGTACGCTTCGTTTCGAGAAATTTCTTGCACTGGTATCAAACGAAATTAAACAACATTTTTTAAAGTTCGTTGCACTGATACAAATATGAGAAAAGTAATTGAAAATTTGAAGAAAGTTTCATCAAGAATTCCCACGGATAGCATCGAATCATTCATTTTAAAAAAGTCATTCTGAGAAGGTTGAACTTACAAACCTTCCTGTTTAAAAATTGTGTAACTCGTTTTGTTCAAAGTTAATTATATTTGACTTTTCATAGTGGTAGAAAGAAAATAAAAAATACAATCAATGCTGCAAATTTCGTTTTCAGTGGACTGTGAAATGAGAATTTTGTTTCTTAAGGTGGAGTCTTCTAGCATTGAAAAATTCTTTGTTTAAAAAGCTGTTTTTGTTACTTACCATCAAACTAGCAGAGCAAAAAGATCGTGAAAACCTTTAATAACTTTTCTTTCCTGCGATTGAATTTTTCTTGATTTTATTTTAAATGAATTATCGATTTCATTTTGTTTCAATAATTTTTGCCTCCTTTAATCTTTTTTATTTTTATAGTTTTTTATTTCATGTTGGATTTTAAACCGCATGGAATTGTGAGTCGCAAGCTCTTTTTTATCGACGGATGGGGTTGTTTCCTTCAGTCAAAAGTACTACTTTTAGTCACTGAAATTGATAGAATGAGTAAAAAAAAAAAAAAAAACATCGGCTCTGAAAATACTTTCATTTTCCCAACAGTTATTTTTTAATTAATTTTTTTAAATGTCCGATTTTGAAAACAAGGTGTGGTCTTTATGACGTCACAAATGGGCGCATCTTTCTACCACATTTCCACGTTATGATAATCAAGAAGCGAACTAAATAATGCGCTCTACGCTTGCTATCAACCATATCGTTGCCAATACACGTGAGTAAAGATGCGAATTAAATATTTTTCTTCATGAATGGCAACACTGAATGGCATTTCATCACTTGTGACGTCACACGACAGAAACGTAAACAATGAAAACGCCCGATTTAAGTATTTTTTTTTTAAATATTTAGCGTGAACAAATTATAAAAAAAATGGTCAGATCCTATACTTTTAAGCATGCTCTTTCAGAAAAAAATACTTTTAAAATTGTGGAAACGACCCCATTATTTCTTATTTCAGTTTTTGGAAAAAACGTCTTTGGAGAAAGCAGCTTCGCGTATTTTTTCCGTTTTTCTTTTTCTTCAAAAAAGTGCAACGTATCTAGCATTTTAAATAATTCATTCTATGTAGTGTTTCGTCCGTTTTTGCCTTGGTCGATTTGACACCTCACTTATTTTCACAGTACACATAGTATTTCAATAATTTATATCGTATTATTTATTTTTATGCATTCAAATCTTTGCTCTAAAAACCCGGAGTCGGAGTTAGTCATTTTCCCTCCTACTCCTCCGTAGCCCTAGCATCAAAAGGGACTTTTTTTTGGAAATGCCGAAATTCAAGTTAATAAAAAGTTATACCACAAGCATTTTTATTCAAATAAAAAAATATTTAAGTATGTAACACTTAAATTTTATAATTTTCATCAAAAAAATTCCTTTTTTCAAATATATATATATAGTTTTTAAATTAAGGGGTTTTTTTTTTTTTACAAGTGCAAGATAACTGATGTAAAAAATGAACATCATTGTTAAAAAATTTTTTACTCTTATATATGCGAAAGTCAGGCAGTAATAGACATATCTTTCGGTAAAAGAATTACAATGCAAAATGATTTAAAATGGAAAACATACTTAATATGTAATAATAAGAATTGATTATGCTGGAGATAATGACTATATTATTCCACCGTGGACAAGTAAAGAGCAATGACAGCAAATGGGGTCGTTTCCAAAATTTCAAAAGTATTTTTTTCTGAAAGAGCATGCTTAAAAACATAGGATCTGATCATTTTTTAAATAATTTGTTTAAGTTTAATATTAAAAAAAAAAATTACTTAAATCGGTGCGCTTTCATTGTTTACGCTTCTGTCGTGTGACGTCACAAATGATGAAATGCCATTTAGTGTTGCTATTTTCACGGAGCAAAATATTTAATTCGCATCTTTACTCACGTGTATTGGCAACGATATGGTTGATAGCAAGCGTAGAGCGCAAATTTAATTCGCTTCTTGATTATCATAACGTGGAACCGTAGCAGAAAGATGCGCCAAAAAGCATCATTTGTGACGTCATAAAGACCACGCCTTGTTTGAAAAATCGGACATTTAAAAAAATTAATTTAAAAAAAAACTGCTGGGAAAATAAAAGTATTTTCTGTGAGCCCATGTTATTTTTTTTACTCATTCTATCAATTTCAATGACTAAAAGTAGTACTTTTAAGTGAAGGAAACAACCCCATTTCTCTTTTTTCGGTTTTTTGTATTTTTGTCTTCTATTATACGGTAGCTTGATTGTACAAGCTTGCTTATTTGGTTTCCGCTGGAAAAAAAAAGTGCGGAAAAAAACGTCTAATTTCAACGTTTCCCTATTGTAAGTATTAAATCGAAAGCGCGTTTCTTCAAATATCTCGAAAATTAATTTCTACACATGCTGTCGTTTACCTGTCCACGACAGAATTGACAGTAACATAAATGGCTCGGTCGGCTTGTTAACCTTACTTCAACCTGATGCATCCTCTTTTCTAAACGAGAGTGCAGCACAACGTGTACTTGAAGAAAGAAACGACCTCTTGACACACAGAATATTAGGACACTAATTGTGTGGACGAGAAAAGATTCCTTTGAATGCTGGAGGAAAGGTAAATCTTCTTGATTTTAACATAAGGACAAGATTCGGGCATTCCCCTATATTTTTCTCAACAAAATATTCTGTCAAGAAACAAGAATTACACCATGTTTATCAGCTTTTGCGGCGACTAGATTCAGAATGGAACACAAACAGAGAAACTAGAAAAATTTCTGAGGCTACTTGATGCCGAATTTAAATTAACCATTTCGTAAATTACAGTCTTTTTCACATGGAGCAATCAGCTTAGGCTGTGAAAATTTGCGCAAAGCCGGAAAGTTGTTATTAAGCTTCTGAACGTCAAGGTGATTCAAAACTTGAGCTTACTGGGAAACTTAACAATAGAACTCCAATTGATGCAAGGAAACCATCCAAACATACATTCCTAGAATTTCAACAAACAAATTAGGTTTCGTAGGAGAGACCACTTTTAGTGTGTTTAAAATAAGAAATACACAACAAGGCAGCGATAAAATTCTCCCTCAAAGAAGACTATTTCGTTTGTGAGTGTCATGAGGATGAAGCATTTGAAGATTAAATAGACCTTATTAATTTTCGACCGCGTTCGATGATAGACGACAAATTCAGGCCCGGCTTCTGGGGTAGGCGACCTAGGCAGCTACTTAGGGCGGCATATTTTAAAGGCGGCAAACTTCGAAGTTTAAATTTTTTTTATTTATTTATTTTTTTAAAGCAGGACTATGTACATTAAATACACCGCCAACTCAATCATTCCAGCTGAGGACTTCAGTTTCGTGCTTATTAGCACTCATCAGCCCGGCTTATGAATATCTATTTCAGCACCATAAGATTAACTGCTACGATGCTGAAAAAATAATAATAACAATATAAACTAATGGAGTGTGTACCAGTGCTTGGACATGCAAATCATAGTTCGGAATTTAACTAGAAATTCAATTTAATTTTAAAAGCGGCAAATTCCGTGATTTAAAAGTCTATTTAAAATATCAATATTTGTTTCAGTGCCATAAGATTCACTACTTTAATGTTAAAAAGATAATTTAAAGTGTGTACCAGTGCTTGGATAAGAAAAATCCAGTTTGGAATTTAACTAGAGACTCACAAAATTTTAAGCACTTTACTAGCATTTCTATTTTTTAAATTTATTATTATTTTACATTATTATTTTTGTTATTATTATTCAATGGGGAGAGTCACTTGTCAATATCGCCTAGAGCGGCAGTACTACTACAGTCGACCCTGGAAAAATTAGGTACAAATTCAATGTCAGAGAAACAATTTTTATTATTATCTGGGACGAAGGATTAAAAATCCTTAGTCGAAAATATTTTAGACGAGGAAACGAAATTTTTCTTCTCAAGCACACAAATACCATGAGATCTTATTGAAATTTAATTGAATAAAAATTGAGAAGGACAAGAAAAATATTTGTTGAGTATAGAAGAAATTTTAACTCTTCCACATACTTGAAAATACAGTAGAACGATTTTCCGAAACTCTTTTAACTGGAACCTCGATCAACACATGTAACTTTCTATAAATATCGTATTTTTGACAAGTAAATATTATCACTCAAAGGTAATCAGAGGTATTCCTACTTATGGCAAACACCCGAATTATTCTTTTTTTTTTTTTTTTTGTTAAACCCATCGCAAGTTTTTTTAAGCACAAATAAAATTCTAGCTTTTAAGATGCTGTAAAATCCAAGAGCGGTCGAATGTGAAAGTAAGAACTGCAAACCTTCCTTTATCCGGACCCTATTAAACCGAACTTCTGTTAATCCGGTCAGTCCGTTATCCAAAACACAGATGTATATACTGTGTAAATAAAAGGCGAGTTAGTTTTGAAGGTCGTATTTTGTATTTTTGAAATGTATTTTAGTAACTTTTTCTCTTGAAGTTTTGCATTTCGTACCCTTGGATTACCCTACTTTTACATGTTTAAAACTGGAGTTCAAGAGTTTCTGCAGTCTCCTGATAACTATTTTTCAATGCCACTCCAAAAAGAAAACTCCTCTTCAAGGGAGAATTCAATATTGTATTATCCCATTCGCATGCAACTTTCAAGTTCATGTTATTGATAGATGATGTATGATGAATGTACTATTTTGTCCTTATGCTATGGACAAACTTTTCTACCCTGTTAGCATAATTTGTTTTACATGTGTGCTTACGGGAACTCAGCTGCTGTACTTTTCAATTTTTTGTGAACTTTTACACATTACGCAGAATTTCGGCTGGAGACTACAAGAGACCCACACTTCTTTTGTTAGAAATTAAACCCTGCCTTTAAGTTTTCATATACGAACAAATGCTGGCGAAATTCTAATGCAGATTTAATCTTTCAAGTTTGAAATTATAACTAATATATTAAAGTAAGGCAATCTATAGTCAGGAAAAACTAACCTGGCAGCATGATCAGGATCGGCGCAGCCTTCCCAATGCTGCCAAGATTCGCCCCAACTGTACTGTTTTCCTGTACAATAAATTAATAGCTTGAACCAGGTCAGGTGGCTCTCCTTAAGAGCGATTGTGCATCCTTACATGCTACGGAGCACATACCCCCCCCCCCCTTGTCCCCAAGAACGAACGCACCCCTGATAGAATTTTTTAAAATACCTCCCCAAAACTATAATAGTACCATAGAATAGTACTGTCTGATACATGACCCCAATGGGCTGCTTCATGCTGGCTGCTACATGGGCTGATTAATGCTGCACCCCCATGGAGTGCCAAAATCTTCATAACTGTGTGTCAATTTTAGAGTTCAAATGTATACAAATGTTAATTTTTTAAAAATTTAAAATTTTATTTCCAAGCCCGTATGAATCGAAATATTAGTATAAAATATGCTATGAGACTATCATGTAAGGGCTTTAGACTGCCATCTCCGTTCAGTTAAAAAGAAATTTTTCATCGGAAAAAAATCGTAAAATCAATAAAAATGCACATTTTTCACCACAATTTGTTTTTTTCTTTATAAACAAACCCAACTAAATTTTTGAAAATGTGGTGTCTGGATAAGATATGGGTTCTTATTTATTTTTAGAAAAAAGAATTATTGAAAGAAGTAAAAAGCTCTTAAAATTACGTCATTTCAAATCGAGTGTTTTGCTTTTTTTTTCTTTTCAAAATGGCCTATTTTGTGCAGGATTTCAGTAAGCTGTAACTGAAAAAAGTTATCTTGCAAAATTCTTTTGGGATACTTAATATGCTCCTTAGCTGTAACTACTGTAGGTTTTATATATATATATATATATATATATATATATATATATATATATATATATATATATATATATATATATATATATATATATATATATATAAATCGGTGATGGTCTTGTGACACTTTTTATACCAACCTGCCTTATTTGAAATGGACTGACTCAAAAGAAAAAAAACGTACTCACCACAAACACACACACACTCACACACAACAATAACAAACAGTAAAATAAATCCCTTCTTATTAATTGTCTACAACATTCACTGACCTCGAAATGCTTTATTTATTTTATCATAATATAATACAGAATGATTTGCAGTCACGAATACAGGTTTCTGGATTTCACAACATGCCCCGCTTAAGTACGTCTTGGCAGCATCACTATTAAACGAACGTTTTGCTCCAATTAGGGATTTTTCTTCTATGAATTATCCCCATCTTGTCAGTGCAGGGTAATTCAAAGGTCAAATGAAGCGATGCCACTTACTTTCTTCTGCGGATTTAATCCTACAAACATACATTAGTTAATTGATAGGCGGCGAAAAAATGTTTAGACATTCTAGATATATTTGGTAGTAGTTTACTAAACCCTCGAGTAAATTTATGTAATTGATTGACCAATGAGAAAAATAAACTTAGTTATTTTTATTTTTTAACTCTATACAGACAATGCAGTAAATGAATGAGTTTACTTTATATTGCTTTACTATTGTACTCGAAATGCGTAACGTTTCTTAGAATGTAAAACTTTTTAAATTAATGTTTAAAATTTTAAATGGGCTAACTTGTGGAAGTATTTGCTGGTAGATAATTTGTGAGCAGTGGGTAATTTATTTTCCAGTAATTCGAGTAGTTTTATGTAACCATTCTCTTGTTAATACAATTCCATTTCGATTGTATTTTATGTTTGTAAAACAATGTACACTTGACATTTCTTAATTTTGTTTTTTCTTTTTATTTCTTACATATTTTCAATAGCTTCACATTCCGTTCATAATAAGTAGATAATCATGGCCGTCGGAAAGTCACTGAGACCTTTTAAAAAATTACTTTATTCGGCAAAATTTATGTGACAGTTCGTCAAAATTGGAGACAGTATCGCCAGTGCATTTTTTACCCTCGATGTGTTTTTTCACTTTTTCGAATAATACCTGATATTTTTCAATCAACTGAAAAAATAATTGTTTTGGTTTTATTCCTATTATTAATCTTTTTCATTTTTAATTTATATTCTTTTATTTGTTTTTTAAAATGATACATAGAGTCTTACCTCATTATGTGTGCATGCTTTTTCGTAGTATTTTATCACTCGATAATCATTAGATTTATTCTTCAAATTGAGAATTTCCACCTTCCCAAAATTTTATGCTCGGGGTCTCCCTGTTATATAGGTTAATAATTTAGGCTCCGTATTCCTAATTGCGGTAATTTATAGTTTCATTTAGTGATGAATTTTCATTTGAAATTTCGTATTGATATCTTTTTTGTACGCTGTTTGACTAGTTGTATGTTCCTTTTTGCGAATCGTCAAACCTATCATTCTGTATTGGTATTACTACTACTATTCTTTTCATAGCTGATGCTTCCTCTATCCAAAATTTCATCTTGAATTCACTGTTCATTCTGTTCTTCTGCGATTCCTAGTTATTTGAATTTTAACTCATCATGTAGCACCATTCGTGATTCCATACTCATAGTATTTTTCTGATTTTAGTTGGTTTTTAGCAGATATGTTACTCCTCTGTCATTTTTATTAGAATCTTTTTGTACTTAAGTCGTCTTCAGCAATTTTTCCTTCACTTTCCATCACAGCTCTATGATATAATTCAGCTTGATGAAAATCGTGATTAAAACCACAGTTTAAAATCACATTTTTTAAATCATTAAGTAAAATAATTTTTAAATTTTTTTGAAAATTGCTTTTAAATTTTTGGAATCAGTATATATGAATATGAAGTATGTTGCATTTGCAGCTTTATCCACAACTACCGAAGCTACATAGATCCCTCCCATCCCACACACAACACACGCGTGTGCGCACTCATTATCTGTATTTTGTTTTGACAATTCAGAACTAATTATGTTTCTAGAATCTTGTAATTTCCTCGAACGCTAAATATTCTTTCACTTGATTTTACAAAAACTGGTTTTATCCCATAAAAAATTATGGTCGAAGAAATTTCATTTTTTTAAGTAATTTTTTTTAATTGGAATAAATATGCACATACTTTCAATGTTGCAACATATTTCAAGTGTTTATACTTTTCTTTACGCTCTTCAGTTTGGTGCTTCAGATTAATTTAGTTTTCACAAAGAAGAAAAGTGTCGTATTAAGTGGCAACTTAAAGCTAAAAATTTAATTATAGCTGCTGAGCACAGATTTGGAACTGAACATTTGAATTCTCTAGTCTAGTTTCCATAATGCAACTCCATAAAATAATTATTGTAAACTGGGTCACAGAAAATGAATGAAATTATGATAAATTATTTTGTATAAAAAAATGCTAAGAAACTGGAAAACAACAAACCATCACTCAGAAATAAATAATTAACTATTTCTGAAGTTGAAATTTTATGCAAAAAAAGAAAAGACAAAAATGGGTATGGAGAAATTGTTGTTTTAAGCAATTGTTGTTTGTCATTAATCGACTCTGCCTAAAAATCGGTAATTGGCCAATTTGCTTATTGGTGCATCCCTAGCTTATGGCATAAAGAATAATAAATCTATTCCCAATAAACTTCTTGGCAAATATTTCTTGACAAATAACACTACGCAATATAGAAATAATCACGCCATCAAACATCAACCGTGTTTCATCGATCAAAACTCGGCCCATACATTTTCCCAAATGATACACCAAAGACACCTTTTTCTGCCCAATTTTATGGATTGTTACCACAAACTACGCACTCAAACATGAACGAAGATTCAACACCGAGAGTATTTTATTACTTCAGGGCTCTTCGGAAAATATTTACAGAAAACAGACCAACTACAAATTTGGAAGCTCTAAAAACAGGCATAAAACGTGATTTACGGAACAATTGCAGGAAGATGTGACTACGTGACTGGCAAAAATTATATCAGCACCCTTAGTAAAAAGGTTAAAAAGCCCGAGTTTTTCATCAATAAAAGCTGGTCAGGTTAATCCTTAAAAAAAGGGTGACTAACCTATAAAAGTTAGAAAATGAGGTGTCTAAATGGCTACTTGTTCGCTGTGAGCTTTCGTGGATGAGAATGAAAAAGAAAAAGAAAAAAAAATGAAACGTACTTCAAAAAATGAGGAATGCGATTTTCTCGTGATGGCAGTCAGTTTTCCTTTCGTTTGTAAGTAGGAGCGAAAAAGGCAGCGAAACAATAAAAATATAAAAAGCTTAGAAGTCCCGGACTTTGTGCGAAATAAAACACACAGAGTACCTATTTTGTTAGGATAAACACAGTCATCTCGATTTTGAAAACGGCCCTTCCGTGCGAGTGAGGGAATGCTGAGTGCGGGGTGCCATTATTGGCGAATTTAGCACGCACAAATTGCCTCCTTTTTTCAGCAACTAATATTGTATTATCCGTAGCTAAATTACGTAATTTTCTTACTTTTCGTCTATAATTCACACACATACTGTTACAAATAACTGAAGTTTCGGAGCAATATCACGCGTATCGACAATTTCCCAAAGATTCAATTATGAAACACACACACAACAACCGGAAATTGCCTTAAAACATAAGCGGAAGTCAAAGCATTCAATGAAAGCCGTAATATCCTTATATTGACGACCAAACACAGTGGTTCCTAACCTTTTTTAGGCAATTACCCATTAAACGGGTAATTTATTAGCAATTACCCCCAATAATGTCGATTCTACTAATAAATTGCTTTAATAATAAATTCTTTAAATTACGAACATGAATAATGATACTAATTTTAATCATTCAGATAAAGAAAACACCTGTTTCCCAGCAATTCGTTATAAAATAAAGTAGTAGTAAATGAGACGGTTGATGATATTGCTCAGTTGTAACTATTTGTTTTATAGTTGTCGTTTCGGCCAATGCTGTTGTTCCTGCCAATGCTATAGTTGTCGTTCTTAAGTCCATCTGTGTACATATTCTTTTTTTATCAGTCACTAATGGTCGTCTATTAGATATATTCCTATAAATGATTTTTAATCATTTTTGTTTTGTGACCGAGCAATGATCCAGTCCTGGTACTTATGTTTACCGTATTTGTTATACCTCTTTGAGCGTAATTACCCCCAAGTTGGGAACCGATGACTTAACAAATCTGACGCTTCTCTACAATGGGCACAGCCTTAGTTTGCTGTAATTGAATGTTTCTGCACTTTAAAATGTTGTAGAAGTTTTCAAACTTAGATGAAAGTTATAAACTGGGGCGATATCGCAAGTTTAATCAATTCATTTAAATAGTTTATGTAACTAACTTGAAAGAAATGTTATGTCAGTTATTAAAAAAAATCGTAAAAATTTCTGATTCTGATTTGCATATGCTCTCATAAACCTTTCGGCATCTCAGCCTTTTTATTCCCCTCCGATGGATCTTTGCTGAAAAAAAATTGTGGCGTTGTAAACTGTGAAACAACCTTATTTTTCATACTGCTAGAAATTAGCAGTGCATTGTTATCAGATTAATTCCTATAAAACAGTTGACAATGATTCAAAACTCTCTTTAGTCTAATAAGAAATTTTATGGCCTTTTGTCCATTTTTAACAAAGTTTTAACAAAACGTTCTCTTTATTTCTTTAGGGGGTTAATATGTGTTACGTGATCTCAATATAAAAAAAAAAAAATAATAAGGCACTCAACCCCGACCATCTCAGATAGCCACGACACTTTCAGAAATCTTGCTCTTTCACATCTCAAATTTATATAGGGGAATGTTGGGCAAAGTAAAATAGCGGGGCAAAGTGAAATGGTGAGATATTTACTCTGCTTTTAGCGCCAGCAATCTGCTAATATTTTAACTATGTAGTAACACATGTAGTCTAGTAGTCTATTCAAGTTATGAATAAACTGCATCTGAAAACAAAGAATATGATAATACAAGAAGTTTTAAAAAATTAATATTCATATTGTAATATTTTGATGTAAGTCAAAAAAATTTTTTGTCATCATTAAATGATAAACTTCTTATTATTAACATTTTAAATATTAATTGATACCTACTAATATTCGGTGCAGTATTTATTTGTTTAATATTAAGTTTGTTTGTATTTTAAATACTTTGTATAGTTAAGGTGCATGCGGGACAAAGCGGATGGGGCAGAGTGAATTCCATTTACTTTTTCAATCATTTATCAAATCACTTACGCATTCATTTATTAATTGTTTCATTTATGTTCCTACATTTAATAATTCCTTCATTTATTCATTCATTCATTTACTTATTTTCTAAATAACTCACTATTTCATTCATTAATTTCAATTTTTTTAAGTATTAACTTATTTATTTATTTATTTATTCGTTTATTGTTTGATTTTCTTTTAATTTATTCATTCATTTTTTTATTTTCTGATTCATTTGATCAAAAACATTTTTTTATAATCGAATAACAAATATTTCGTTAGAAAAATATTTATTTTTTCATTTTGCTCCATGGAAAAAAAGTGAAAATTTTTCCACTTTTTTTTTTTTAAAGACAAATTTACAGATTTAAAAAAAAAAATTTCAATGCAAATTTTATAATAAAACTAGCTGCGTTTTCCGGCTTTGCCCGGTCTATCTTGAAAACAAAAATTGTGTCAAGTAATGATTCAACAATCAGGCTTGAATAAAAAAAAATAAAAAAAAATAACATCATGCAAAATTTCCCTCCCAAACAATGACGACAGATATTAAAATACTTTTAAGAAATTAAATCGAGAAAGATGGATTCAAAAGGCGTAACCATGGAAACAGAAAATAAAATAAGTTTAAGGAGTTAAAGTGCGAAAGAAAATGGTTGAAAATTTGAATGGAAATGAGATTTTTTTTTAATTTGATTTTAAAAGGCTTGTAACTTTTTTCCTTTCAAGATAGAAGCTTAGTTTTTCAATCATAGGTCGAGACAGATCTGGAGTAAAAAAATATCGCTTTTTCCAACGGTGTCAGAAAGAAAACTGTCGGGCGATTCCTTCAATTTTTACTTTCTTCTATATCTAATATATAGAAGAAAGTATTGGATTCGTGCAAATTTTCGAATTTCGAATTTTGACGGATTCGAACGTTTTAAGGTGTGCTGAGTCCATTTCGACTATTTTTGGAAAAAATCTGTCTGTCTGTGTGTATGTGTGTGTGTATGTGTGTCACGTCTGTGTGTGACCAGTTTTTTGTGGCCGCTCTACAGCAAAAACTACCGCATGAAATCGAACAAAATTTGGTACACATATGTGCCCCTATGTGAACTTGTGCCCATTGGTTTTTGGTGCGAATTCCTCCAAGGGGGGGGAGCAATGGGAGGTTTTTTTTTTCTGAGTTTTGCGTGACTGCTATTCCCCAAGAAGTAACTGGCGGAATCAGTCAAAATTTGGTCCATATGTTGTCCCTAACAGGTACAGATCCTGATTCAATTTTGGTGTCAATAGCTCAAACGGGGGTTGAGCTATAGAACGTTTTTTGCCGTCATTTGTGACTGCTGTATCTCAATAAATAATGAACGTAATCAAACAAAAATTTATCGACAAGTAGCCCTTAGAGGGTATAAGAAATGATTCTATTTTGGTGTCAACAGCTAAAAAGGGGGTGGCGCAATCGAACGTTCTTTTTTTTCCATTGTGAGTGCCATATCTCAAGAAGTAATGCTACGTTCTGGATGAAATTTGGAATAAATATGAATCCATATGTAAACAGGCGTTGGTTTAATTTTGGCGCCAATCGCTCCATGAGGGGCTGATTTTTTTTATTCGTGTGAATATAAATAGCTTTTTAATTGCAACAATAAGAAAGATAAATCGTAACAGACTGTCGTCTGCGTTCAGCTCGTGCTTTTAATTGCATGGAAATGATCCGAAATATTATCTCAATGATTTAAAATTTTTAATTGTTGCCATCTTGTGTCTGTTAACAGATAAATGATTGTAATTATTTTAAGCAAGGCTTTTAAAATAATTTTTAATTTTCATTCTTTGCTTTGCTTTTGAGATAAATCAGGAATTGGGATGGTCATCAAGTTTTGGCATGTGTAATTTTGTTTTCGTTGGGAATATTGCTTCCTCGTTAAGCATGGGGAGGGATCAGAATTATAAGAAAGATATAGAAGAAAGTTTCGTGATAGCCGCAACATACTAGTTATTGATAGATTTAATGAAGAAAGTAATGCCTAAATTTCAACTAAGCCTAAAAAAGTTCGAGCTAAAAACGCTAATAGAGCGCGGAAAGTTCTACCTTTTCCAACGATATGTAATATTATTCTCTGAAAGTAATATCTTGCCCCAAGATAGAGGAGGGGTTCACCTACCATTTGTACTGGTTTATCTCCAAAATTTTTAATTTTGCCACTTACATCCCTTTGCTTCTCACTGCCTCATTTACGAAATTTAGTAAAAGAGGAAGTAGAAAGGGTTCCACTAGTTTAGCGGTCCCAACCTTTTTTCTGTTGCGAACTCCTTCCAAAACCTTAATGAAATTCTCACAAGTCACGAAAATTTTGAAAAAGATTTTCATTCACTCTACTGCACAAAAAAGTAATAACATTAACAAAAAATATGTTTTATTCTCCCTTGCTACAAGAGTAGCAAGGGAGAATAAAACATAGGAATTTATATAATTTGCAGCGCAATATAGGAATTTCATATATAGGAATTTATATAATTTGCAGCGCAAATTATATAAATTCCTTTTTCAGGCATCACGCAAATTATGTTGGATCATCTTATTCCATGGCATTTTGTTTTCTTCTGCGTATCTTATACTGTGGCAAGATTCGCATTCACTTCTTAATGAAAATCTTTTATTTATTGATACTCTTCCACATACAGTCGAACCTCCATATATCGAACTTCCACATATCGAAATTTTCTATATATTGAAATTCAAGCAAATTTCTTTGTTCATTACATAGAAAAATTGTTTCTATATATCGAAAAAATCTCTATATATCGATTTTTTTTCGAGACATTCGTAGATTTTTTTTTTCCTCTTTAGACTGTTTGTCTTATGAAAAATTAAAGTTAAGGGAGAACATTATGTTCACTAAAGGTTGCTACGAAACTCATAAAGAATCTCGGGTAGAGGGGTGTGTAGATAGGTCGTTGTTTCGTTCTAGAATTCTTAAATTCCCTCAAGTTTATTTCAAATATCTTAGTTGTAACCAGTAACATAGTAAAATCAGTTTCAAGTCATCTCTTTTGTCTGTTGATTATCGTTCCTAGTCGTTTTAGCTGCAGTAAAAATCATTCAAGTTAAATAGGTTAATTTTTCACTTTTCTCTCGATTTGTCAAAACGAAAATCCCCTCATGTTGCGGATCAAGTTGAGTTGCCGAAGAATGAAGATGTATGAAGGCGCAAAAATGTAATTTCTGTTATTTTTTTAATTATTAACTTTCATTTAATCTGATGCTCGTATCAATAATTAGAAATTAGGTTTCATACACGAAAATTAGCTTTAATTTCAATGTTTTTGGAGATTTTTAGGATAAAATAAGATCGTTTCTATATATCGAATTTTTTTCCGGCAATTTGCTACTTCGATATATGGAGTTCCGACTGTACTTTTTGGTTACGATACATGATATTACTATTGCATCAATAATGCTCGAATTATAGTTTGGTTAATGGGAAAATTATAATCACAAATAGCGGTACGATCACATTTCTACGCATTTCTGGCACAACACAACACAATCGGGATAGGGCATTGCCACACATAAATGTTAAAGAGCATAATTTTCAAAAGTGAATAAAAACTGTTTCAAAAGTTCGCATATGCTCCTATGCGATTTGTTCTTCTTTTTTTTTCCTTTTTTTAATGTTTTTACCAAGTTTTGAATATTATCTGATAAAAAGCTATATAGAGAGAAACTGAAGCAGTAAGCGGGTAAAAAATCAGTCATGTGAGTATTACTTTCGAGAATCCCCTTTGTACACATCGGGAGTACCCTTTCACCTCCCCTTTGTATAACCCCTGGAGGTTCACGAACCACGTTTGAGAAACAATATGCTAGTCAAAGAAATTAAGAAATGTTGTTCTAAAGCATGTATTTTCAACTATTATTTTTATACATGCTTTGTTTTAAGTAGTTTTCAGTGAATTACTGCAGCAGATTCAAAAAAGCAAAAAAAAAAAAAAGATTGTGTAAAATATTTCTTTTAGCATAATCGCAACTCGTATTCTTTCATAATGTGTACTTAAAGCTTAATAAATATGATCTCATCCATATTAATACCCGTAAATAAAAATCTTAATTCTCAGGGGTTAATAAAACGAACTCAGAGGGAGAATAAAAAATCTACCCATTAACATATCAGTATGTATAAGGATTTAAAAAGCTCAATGCTTCAAGTCACAGCACGAACTCTCTTTATACGATACAGCGTTTGCTGCTGTTAATTGGAATTCATGGAATGTTAAATGAAAGCTAACAGGGCTGGCGTGGAAGCTGATAATTGAATCAACAGTTAAGCTTATATCGTTAAATATTGCACTGAAAAAGAATGAGACTCTAAAAGTTAATTAAATCAACATTTGTGTTCGAAAAATATTCGATCCGTTCGACAACTTCATTTAACGTTGTGGAATCGGACACCGTTGAGTCTAGATTAAACTTGCCTCTATTTTTATGCGTGTATTTAAACCAGAAGAACGTTTTCCGAAAATACAAAACGGAACTTTAAAGCTGAGGTTACCAAACTTTTTTGGAACATGCACCTCTTGACGATTTTTTTTTCTGTTTTCCGTCCCCCCCCCCCACTAGTTAATAAATATATTTCTGCAACTTTTATACACACACCTATCTAGTAATGAATAAATGATCAACGATTACTAAAATTGTGCACATTGAATAATAATGATGCTACTGCTGCTACTGATGATGATAATTGTTATTATTATTGTTATTGTTGTTGTTTTTACTGCTGCTGCTGTTGTTGTTGTTATTAGGTGTAACGTAGCAGGCCTCCTCGAGGTGCATCCTGGGTAACGCAAAATCTGCTACACAGCTTTGCCCAATGTACTTACTCTCTGGGACTCCTATCAGGCTATGACTGCAGAACATTTAGACCAGAACATTTAGACGTGCGCGGTGCACTTTGTGGACCACACACGTCTATGTGTGTTGTAAAGAGTTCGATGAAAATGTGTGTTGAAAAGTGTTGGAGAGCACGTACACTAATGGCATAAGTGCTATTTTTAGTGTGTGGCATTAGAAAAATAAAAATAAAAATAATAAATAGGATTACTATTATTATTATTTCGTAACACTTGTTTATTTGTTGTTCTGCTCATATTTTCAAAATGGTTTTTGGCAATAATCACACCTAAAATCTATGCACTCATTTTCTTATTGTTTTTTCTGGTGGGGGGGGGGATTTGGAGGTCAACTACATTGAAAATTAAAAACATTTTTTCATATATTTTGCTTAACAAGCTCAAGATTTTTAGTATTGTATAAAATGTTTATTTAATGCAGTTTTGTTAAATATACCTCATAAACTGCAAAAAGTATTAGTTTAAAATTATATCTATAATCGAAAAAATCTTTTGCGATTCATGAACTATGTAAACAGAAAGCAATGATTGCTGAGGAAAAAGCATTTTAAAGTTTTTATAGTTGCAAAAAGATAGCGACAAGAAGCTGAAAAGCAAGTACTGCCGAATGCTTTATTATAAAGTAGAGAAGAGAAACCAAACTATGCTATCTTGTTTAATATAACTTCGACTAGAAATGAACGAAAACACGAACTGAAACAAATGTACTACCAATGTAATGTTGAAAACTATCCGCCGTTCAAAAGAACGGCAGTTCGTTTTTTAGGAGATCGTTATTTGCCCTTCATTTTATGGCGCCGTTCTTTTTCACCCTCTAGTGCATGAACGACTCATCCCTAATTTCTGTAACATAACTGCAATGGAATTTTAAGTAAAGAAAACTTACTTTTAAATAAAGGCTCAAGGTTTTAAATATAACATACATTATCCATAACTATCGGCGGATCAGCGTAGCCGCAGATCTGGCAGTGCGGGGGGCCCACGTCCTTAAAACGCCCAACGGCGCAAGAAATTGAAAAAAAAAAAAAAAAAAACTAGCACTGAAAGCCATTAACGTTTCAAATATACACTGCTGACCATTGGGGAGATGACCTACAGATTTTGTCGCAGGGTGCCCAAAATTTATAGATCAGGGCCTGAGCCGAATTCATCAGTATATGGAATGAATAGTCAAAATAAACAATATAAATCTTTCCTACCTTTGTGCAAACTAGTTTCTCCAACCGCTGGGAAGATTTTCGAATCTGAACTACCTTGTTAAGTACCGTCATATCCACACCATTAGTGATAAATTATTTGTTTACACATAAATAACTTAAATCTAACTTTGATTCATCCTTTAAGTATAAGAATAAATTATAGAAGCAATTTAAGTTTGATAACGCCTTTCAAGTAAAGAGGGATAACCAGGATTTCATTTTCCAAACGTAAACTTTCCTCCAACCAAGTGCAACGAAATATGTTAAAACCAAATGTCATTTATCACAAGTATTGTTCTCACTGACAGAGAAGATCTTAGTTGCAGATTTCTGGCACGTGGTTTGTGACGCTAAGACATCACGGCGGGAAAACAAAACTCGGCGAGATCAATAGTTTTATGCAAATTGAACTTATGCTTTGTATAATAATTAAGATAAACAGCTGTAGTAAACAGAATAAGCCGGCAAACTGATTTGTACGTGGATGTTTTTAGTAATGTTATCCTTTAAGAAAGTTTGTTGCTTGGCTGGTATGCATTTGTGGTGTCTCTTGTAGTAAATTTTAATGTGTGAACTGCTAATAAAATTATGAATTATAATAAAGATATGTTTTTACGAGACCCAAATTTCAATTTTTGCGGTCGAAGGGAAGAGAATAATTCTTACAAAGATAATTTTTTCAGTGTTACAGGAATTTTACAGCACTATTTATAACAATCTTTCATTTTTAATATTGCAATTTTACACATTTCTTTTACTGCATAGCTTTTTTTTTTCTTTCTTTATTTATTCATTTATGTATTTATTTATTTTTTCGATGATTGTTTCATGATTTGACCCTATTGTCCAAAATTATTATTTCTACTTTGCAAATTATTATTTCCCTTGTAAAAAAAATGTCGTTATGCATAGAATAATAAAGAATAAGGTTTTTAACATATCGCCCCATCAAGGCAAGTGACACAACTCAAAAAAAAAAAAAAAAAAAAAAAACAGCTCTGGAGATTATCAATGGTTTACGCAAGCTTTTTAGTGGTTTCGTCTCAAATACTACAATACGCTCAAGCACATTATGATGTGATGATTACTGCTTAGTTTTTGTTGTCTACATAGAAAACCCATACTTAAAGCTCGAACATTTTTGTTCTAAATTATGAAATTTTATGGTTGTCAATATTGATTATATCGATGCACCAGTTATGTAAGGTAACTTAAAACAAATTTTGTGGCAAGAAAGAGTGTAGCACTCCGAATATAAAATAACAGTGTAAAAATAAAACATTTTATTCAAACATTCTAAATTGCTAAACACTGATAAAAGGTTAAAATTGGAACTTGTAAAATCTAAAAGCGAGTCACAGCTTCACAATTTCATCGCAGCTGATAACTATCACATCTCGGCAAGGTCTGTTGGAAATCGTTTTTCACTCGTGTTTAAACTTGGGTTTGCCTTATTTTCCCCGTCGCCAACTGGCGGCCGAATGGTAGCAGTTCGCTGGACTGGGCTTCTTCTCGCTGCGTCCGGCGGTTGGTCTCTGCACACTCCCCCCACAGTTCCATCGAATATACCGTATCTAGACGGTTGCCGAACTGTCCTTCCAAAGCGTGTAGTCACAACATTAGACGCAGATTGTTCACCCCTATTCTTAACCACAGGTAAACAGTCTGTAGACATAAAAGCTGGTTTCAGCCTGTCGATAGATATCGTCTGTTTCCTTCCTTTAATTTCCAGATCAAAAGTTCTCTTTTTTTGATATCACTCTATACGGTCCATCGTATGGTGCCTGCAGGGGTTTTCTTACTCCGTCGTGGCGAACAAAGACGTGAGAACAGTCTTTTAGGTGTGGATGTACAAACACGGACTTATGTCCGTGGCAACTCGTTGGGATAGGTCGCATGTTGTCAAAATGTGTCTTGAGTTCCTCCACCAGCTCCTTTGGGGTACCTTCAATACCCGTCTTTACGAAGAACTCTCCTGGCAGTCGGAGTGTCCTCCCATATACAAGCTCTGCTGTTGTTGCGCCCAAATCTTCCTTAAACGCAGCCCGGAATCCAAGAAGAACTGTGGGCAGTGCATTTGCCCACTCTTGAGTGTTATATGCCTTTAAAGAGGCCTTTAACGGTCTGTGAAATTCTTCCACTAAGCCATTTGCTTGTGGGTGGTATGGAGAGGATCGAATTCTCTTAACACCCAGAAAGCAAGAGAGAGCGTGAAACAGTGCACTTTCAAACTGTCTACCCTGGTCGGTAGTTATACGAGCAGGGCATCCGAAACGAGCAATCCAGTTAACAAAAAAACACCTTGCTACCGTCTGTGCCGATATATCAGGTATCGGCACAGACTCTGGCCAACGTGTGCACCTATCTATCATAGTTAAACAATAATAGTTTCCCTGCGACGGGGGTGGAGGACCTACGAGGTCGAGATGCACATGTTCAAATCTCTGTGACTGGTCCGAAAATTTCCCTATTGGTGCTTTTGTATGTCGGGTTATCTTTGATCTCTGGCAAGGAATGCAACATCTAGCCCATTTAACGCAATCTTTTCGAATAGAAGGCCATACAAATCTTGATCTTATTAATTTTGATGTACTGCGGATACCCAAATGTGATAAATTGTGCAGGGCGGAAAAAACTCTCTCTCGAAACTCCTGGGGTACAAACGGCCGAGGCGTACCGGTTGCTATATCGCAAAAAATAGGTACTTCACTTTCTGGTATGGTAATTTTCTTTAATTTTAATACTTCCGATTTTTCCATCAAGTTTTAGCTCTGGATCGCTTTGTTGTGCTTGAGCGAGTTCTGTGTAATTAATGGGGTTCGGCATGACTATAGCGTCTATCCGAGAAAGTGCATCTGCAACAATATTATCAGGTCCCCTTATATGTCGTATATCTGTGGTGAATTGGGATATAAAATCTAACTGCCTCGCCTGTCTTGGGCTACATTTATCCGAACTTTGCTGGAAACGTTAACGGCTTATGATCAGTAAGCAAGGAAACCTTTCTCGCCTCGACCATATGCCGAAAATGTTTTATGTTGGCATAAGCTGCCAACAGTTCCCTATCATAAGCGCTATATTTTCTTTCTGCCGGTGACAGCTTCCTAGAGAAAAAAGCAAGCGGTTGTAAGTGCTTGTTTACTATTTGCGATAATGATCCCCCAATTGCGAAATCCGATGCGTCGACTTGTAATATCAACTCTGCATCCGGCTTTGGGTGTGCCAAAAGAACCGCATCTGCAATCAATTTTTTGCAATGTTGAAACTCTTCATTTGCTTTATCTGACCAATCGAGCTTAGTCTTATCGTTTTTCTTGGCCCCTCTTAAATACGCCGTTAAATACACCTGATGCCGGGCTATTTGTGGCAAGAATCTACGAAAAAAATTCAAGAATCCCAAAAATCTTTGCAGTTCCTTAACATTTCTTGGCTGTGGGTACTTTAAAATTGGCTCGACCTTATCCGGCAGGGGCCTTGTGCCACTACTCGTAATTAAGTGTCCTAAGAAAGAAATCTCTGCGACCCCGAATATACATTTTGACACATTTATAGTTAGCCCATAATCGTTTAGTCTTTCCAAAACCGCTCTTACATGAATTTTGTGTTTTTCCTCACTATTACTAAATATCAAAATGTCATCCAAATAAACATAACAAAAATCAAGGTCACCGAGAATACTGTTCATAAATCTCTGGAATGTTTGAGCAGCTCCACACAAACCAAAATTTAAAAAAGGAAACTCGAAAAGTCCGAACGGAGTGCAAATAGCAGTTTTTTGTATGTGCTCTGGGTGCACAGGTATATGAAAATAAGCTCGCACTATATCAAGCTTTGAAAAAATAGTACTACCGTAAAGTGCGTTAGAAAAGTCTTGTATGTGCGGTATGGGGTATCGATCTGGTATAGTTTGAGCATTTAACCTCCTATAGTCTCCAACTGGTCGAATACCCCCTAAAGCCTTCGAAACAACATGAAGGGGTGATGACCAAGGAGATTTTGATGGCCGGCAGATGCCTTGATTAACCATAAGCTGAAACTCCTTTTTCACTGCCTCATGTAATTCTGGATTAAGTCTCCTAGGTTTGCTATGTATTGGCGGACCGGTAGTTTCAATATAATGTACCGTATCATGTTTAACCAACTTTGCCCCGGGGGCCAATTTCGTGAGTTCTGGAAATTCTGCAAGGATACGGTGATACATTGAATCGTTTGAAATAAGTTTTACTGAAAAATAGTTAGCTGATTTGTAAATTATACCTGCTTGAGTATAGTGACTGGTATTATCAATGAGTTTGCGTCGTTTGAGGTCTATTAAAAGATCAAAATGTCTCAAAAAATCGGCCCCTATAATAGGAACAGGAACGTTAGCAATTAAAAATTTCCAAGTGAAAACTCTCTTCAGCCCCAAATCTACGTTAATTGTTTTAGATCCGTAAGTGAATATTTTTGAATTATTAGCGGCCACTAGTTGGAGGGGATCAGGTTTGCGGATTTTCCAATTACTTGGAGGGGGCAAGCAGGATACATCGCTACCAGAATCAATAAGAAACCTATAATTGTACTTTCTATCATAGACATGCAAACGAGGCGACTGAGCGGCTGACGTCGAAGTACTTCGATCGGCAGCCGCTACTGCAAGTTTCCCTGCCTGCAACCAGCATAAGAACAGGGGGGTTGGCATTTTCGTGCCCTATTTCCAAATCGCGCGTGGTAAAAACAATAATTCTCATCTCTGTTATAATTCTCCCGTGACAGAACACGCCGCTTGTAAGGAACTCCTTCAGCGGAAGGGTCTTGTTTCCCCCCATTAGTCAGTCCTTCCATCTGTTTTCTCAAAGCCGTGACCTCATTTCGTAGCTTACAAAAATCCTCCTCCGCGGGGACACTCTGTACCACACAAGTGGCTGCAGTCGATTGCCCGACACCAAAAATACCACTGTCCGATGAGGCAGCACGCACCTCTGCAATCCTATCTGCCCTTTCAGCCAACTTGTCCAACGTCTCTGAGCTAATTGCTAAAATAGCATGCATTTCCGACGGTAGTTTTTGAAGCCACAAGTTTTTTATAAAATTATCGGTAACATCTGCAACCCCCAATTCTCGCATCTTTCGCAGCAAATAAGATGGTTTGTTATCTCCTAATTGCAGGCCTGAGACCAATTGACGAGTCTGTTCCCCCTCGGACTCGGAATATTCCGCTATTAACCGAGATTTTAATGCACCGTATTTATCTGCTGCCGGCGGTGCGAACAAAATATCTGATACGACTGATAAAGTTTCTGGATCAATAGCCGCAACAATGTAGTTATATTTAGTTGTGTCATTCGTGATTTTCGCGAGTTCAAAATTACTTTCGACCTGAATAAACCACAACTTAATTCCAGTTTTCCATATTGGTGGAATCTTCACTGCTAAATGTGATATTTGCGTCGTCACGCCGACACTATTGTTGTCTTCAACACTCATGTTAACCAATTTGTGCGACCGAACTCTATCTTAACTAAATACAATTGAAAAAGGTTTTGGGGCCTGAGGAATATCCTACAACAACACAAACAAACAGCACCAGAACTTAAAACAACATTTGCTAAACTCCTGCATTTCCTCTAATTGTACCAAACAGGTTGACCAATCACAGAGAATCGAACAAAAAAGAATCTCAACCGCATACGTACCTCTTTAAGAAAAACTCCAAATTTATATCATATTTCTCAATTAGCTTCTGTCCGGGTCACCAGTTTGTAGCACTCCGAATATAAAATAACAGTGTAAAAATAAAACATTTTATTCAAACATTCTAAATTGCTAAACACTGATAAAAGGTTAAAATTGAAACTTGTAAAATCTAAAAGCGAGTCACAGCTTCACAATTTCATCGCAGCTGATAACTATCACATCTCGGCAAGGTCTGTTGGAAATCGTTTTTCACTCGTGTTTAAACTTGGGTTTGCCTTATTTTCCCCGTCGCCAACTGGCGGCCGAATGGTAGCAGTTCGCTGGACTGGGCTTCTTCTCGCTGCGTCCGGCGGTTGGTCGCTGCAAGAGCTTTAAATTCAGATTTTAAATCAATTGTACGTTTTCCAAAAAATTTGAGTTGTTTCACTTTCCTACTTGGTGTACGATATATATAGTCGACTTTTTTATTATTATTTAGTACTAGGCTGTGACTCAGTGACTGTGAATTACGTTCCGATGGGGAAATATAATGATATTTGCTATGACCTCAGAGTCACAGTGGGCAGTAGAGGATTATAGTTTTTAACATATTCCGATTTATGAGCGTTCTTTGCGTATGATATCTAGTATGAATGAAAAAAGTTCTGAAAGGACTGAATTTTAGCAAAACTATAACTTTTAGATACCGTAAACGGGAGCTACTTGGACCCGATTTTTTTTTTATTTTTTTTTTGAAGAGTTTTACACTGATTTTTTGGTTAATACTCATAATGTGCACTGATAATTATGTTTTTACCACTTTTCAGAAGTTCTGCTACCACCTTAAGAATTTTTTAAACAACAATTTTGACTCTTTATATATATTTTTTTTTCTATTTTTCGAAATTGGGTTCAAGTAGCCCCGCGCTGGGGCTACTTGGTCCAACTCAGCAAATCCAGTAGAAAAAAGCTCTAAAACAGGTGGTGGTATCAGGAAGGACCAATGATTTTGAAAGAAAACTCAAAACGTACATTCTAATGAGCAAGCTATTTGTATAAATAGCAAATTATTTGTATAAATTAATATAAAATAAATGTATACATAAAAACATATTTTTAGGCAAACAAAATTCCTCAAATAAAAATATAATCTAAAGCTAAAACCAATTGAAATGCTCATTATTCAAACATAAGAAAGAATGAAAACTCCTCTCTTTAATGGCTTGGTTGGATTTATTTTCTCTGATATTATTTAATACCAGCTCTTCCTCGCTACTAAATACTACAGGATGCCCCGGCTTGTTTTATCAACGATCTTTTAATTTCCTTTTTAGAGTTGATATACTTAAGTCAAAATGGGCTGATACCACTCTCTAAGACATTTCTCCGGAATTAATTGAATCTGGACACAGTTGTAATTTTCCCTCTCAATAATCCCCATTATTTCCTACTTCAAGGGATTCTCTTTCACTTTCGGACCCTTTTTATCCTTAAATCTGCAAATAAACGGTATAAATAGTAACTATCCTTTTTATTTTAAAAGACTACACACCTTACTTAACATTATTTAGTGATGAAATGTTGTCTGTTGCTGCTTGAACGCTGGGTTCAAGTAGCCTCATTATAAGGCAACCAGTGCACTTTTACTAACTTATATTAGTTACTGTGTGAATTATATAGCTATAACCTTAAAACACTGTTATCTTATCAGGAAATAGAAGGCAAACATAAAAATATCTTTACTTTGATGGTATAAGATTTTTCCATGAACTTACATGGGAAAATTTGCAGACACTTTAAAACAACTGTTTAGACAACTTGCAATCATAACCTCAATCAGAAAAAAGCAGGAATAGCAGAAACTTTGCTTCATACACCTCCTCTGCTAGTAATGCTACCTGTCATGGAGAAGGTTTTTTAAGTGAATACATTGAGTTTTATAGGACCCGGGCGGATTTTAAACAATTTTTTCTCAGGTAGCCCCGGTTTTCGGTACATGGAGTAAAAAATCATAAATAACAACAACAACACTACATGAAAAAAATAATAATGATAATGTGAAGAAGAAGAATAACAAGCATAATGATAATAGTTTTTATTACAGTAGCAATAAATAATAATAACAATAATAAAAATAGAAAAAAAATAATAATAAAGACCTGTGAACCGCTTCCCCCAATCAACTCTAATTTGAATTCTGAAACTTTAAACTCAAATTATGTTTTTCGCAATCACGAGTTACGACAAAACGCTACTCATTTGAGTTATTGTTTCTAGAAATGGCTCCCCTCCCCTCAAGCATATCCCTCCTCCCCTCCTGGGTGATAACGTGTGTATAGTTGAGTGTGTGTGTGTGTAGGCTTACGTGTGTGCACGTAGGCGTGTGTGTATGTGTCTAAAGGCGCACGCGTGTGTGCACGTAGGCGTGTGTGTATGTGTCTAAAGGCGCACGCGTGTGTGAGTGTGTATGTCTATGAGCATGTGTGTGTAGGACATAGACGCCGCCACCCAGCAGAAGTGGATTCTGGGGCGATGGGGGACAGTGCTCAGAACCAGAGGAGCCGGGCCGGTAGGTGGTGGTGCTGCAGAGGCCACTGGTTCAAGCTGAAAAAGGAACCAGAACATCAAGGACAGTCAAGTGAGAACAATAAGCAATCATGATTCTTCAATAATAACAATAATAACAATAGAAAAAAATAATAACAACAGTAAAAGTAAAAAAAATAATAGCAATAATAATAATAATAATAGAAAAAAATAATAATAATAATAGAAAAAAATAAGTATCACAATAACACAAACAATAATGTAATAACAATAATTCAAAACCTGGTGTTCAAGATTTCACTCCAGATGAAAAATTTAACAGGTCGGAAAAAAAAATTTTCTGAGAAATTCAAATACGAAATGACTTACATGAGTAGGAGTTGACACTTAACTGAGAGAAATGCATGAAAGAGGTGACGTTTTGTTTCATAGATTTAAAAAAAAAATGTTGTTTACCCCTCAGGCTAAAAATCTAAATCGCCGAAAAGTCCTCTTTGCTGAAGTTTGAACTATGCATCTAAGTCATAATTGAGATGCCGTCTGCATATCAACACTCTTATGAGAAAACTCACAATGTATTCGAAAGAAATGCTAATGACCAGCCTCGAATAAATTATCTTATGAAGACTTGAAGCAATGGATCGACAATTCGCTTTGATACATGACAACTCTCGTCTTCGAATTAAGCAGCACGCTGTCAACTGATCCATTAAAATGAAAAACGATTCTGTTTTCTTCTTGTTATTTCTCACATTAATTTGCCTCATAAAAAAAAAAGTAAAGCGCGTTATTTTTTCCGTTAGTCAGAAGTAACGAAGAAAATTTTATGAAACAAATTGTTAAAATGTAGCTTTTCTAATTTTTGTTAATTTTAAAATAGTAGTTCTTTGTCGGTTTTGTTTTTTACCCCGGCTTTGTTGTCCCGGAAATTCAGAGTTTTTTCTCGGGATTTTATACAGCCTATGACTAATAATAGAATCCAATAATAGATTTTACAATAAAAATGGATTGTTCAGAATTACTATTATTCCCCTAAACTTCTTTTCTTAATTTCTTTATTTATTTATTGGTGAATTACTCGAACTATCGCAAAATTCCTGAGAAGGGAAAATCATCATCATCATCTTTTTCTTCTTCAAGGATTAGGCATATAGCCTGTTCCGGCTTCTTGGTCGCCCCACCGCTTCCTGGGGCTACCACGGTCTCGTTTGCCTCTTGGTCTGTAATAAAAAACGGCTCTCGGAAGTCTCCTTCGTGCCATACGTCGAACATGGTTTTTCCAATCGTTACGATATTCCGTAATTTTTTCATTGAGGCTGAACATCTGTAATTCCCTTCGAATAGATTCATTACTTATTTTGTCTAGGATAGTGCAGTTCTTCAGTGATCGCGAATACTTCATCTCTGCTGCTTGAATTCCACTAGTTTCTTGACTGTTCAAAGTCCATGTTTCAGAGCAGTATAGTAAGGTTGGCACCGCCATAACCTTATAGAACTTCAGTTGTGTTTCCTTTCTCGCTCTTCCCTTTAGGGTTCTTGTAAGGATTCCACATAAGTGTTGAAACCTATGTAGTTTGTTTTGGACATCATTGTCGTGGTCAAAGATGATGTCACATCCTAGTTATTTGAAGTGCTTCACCTGTTCAATAATTCTATTATCAATACCAATTTTACTTCTAATTGGCTCTTTACCCCTAAATGCCATTGTTTTAGTTTTCAGGATTGAGATCTTCATATTATATTCTTGGAAGGGAAAATATTGTTCTAATTAATGTGAGAAATTTGTAAACATCCCGTATGAGTCGAAAACGGTGCTCAAAGGTGAAGAGAAAATATAATAAGACAGGGGTTCCTAAAGTGGGTGCCGCGGAACCTTAGGGTTAATCTTGGAAAGGTCTCCCTATTATGAAAGGGTCCATGGTATGAACATACGCATAATATATAAGAGATATTCAAGGGTGCCGTGAGAAAATTCTAATTCTGCTGAGGATGCCGTGAATCGGAAAAGTTTGAGAACTCCCAACAATAAGAGATAACTCAAGGCTTTTCCTCAGAGCTGTTTTGAAGCAGTCTGCAGACTTTGTAAATTGCCTTTTGGCAGGTAAATGGCAAGTTCATTACCTTACGAGATACTTGAAGAAACGCATTTTGGATTCAATATTAACAAACAACGGGGAAATGTTGGAATTAGACGTTTTTATTTTTCGCCTTTTTATTTCCTTTTACAAAAAAGGAAGTATTGTATTCGCGAAAAGATTTTCACTCAAAATTCAGCCTTAATTTCCATTTTGCTCACCCCCGAATAAATGTTGAGTTTTTTGCTTTTTTTTCAACCCGACCACACGCGAATAAGTGCCTAAGAACGTATAAACACCCGAAATATCCATTTTGACATTCCCCGAGTCATTTACAACGACTTTTCTCGTGACGTCCGTATGTACGAATGTATGTGCGGATGTGCGTATGTGTGTCGTATAACTCAAGAACTGTAAATCCTAGAAAGTTGAAATTTGGTACGTAGACTCTTGGTGGGGTCTAGTTGTGCACCTCCCCTTTTGGTTGCAGTTGGGTGTTTCTAAAATGATCTTTTGTCCTTTTTGGGGGGGAAATCATTGTTAATTTCGATGTATACTCAAGCGGTGTTATAATTTGGCGGTCACTTGGCGATATATCGCCAGTCTTTTGGTCGCCAAGTTTGTCGCCAAGTTGGTGACAAATTTGGCGATAATTTTTCTTTTTTTTAAAATCTTGTTTCAATTTGGCCACTGGTGGTGATATTTAGAGAGTAAACTATTGAATCACATTAAAATTACCAATAATGGGAAAGTGACATTAAATTGGAATAAAAGGAAGTCATGTGATGCACACATCAGCTCGTTTTTAAGCAGAAACCAAAAATACAAGCTTGTACTATGAGGCTAATACAATAGATGACTAAAATGTAAAAAAATTGAAAATTTTCCAGTTACTACCCTTGACCTGCTCACGGCAGTAAAGCACCCGGGAGATATTTTTTTTTTCAACTACAGTTACAGGTGTCACTTCCTCATCTCATGTAATACGTGAAATTCACGTTACGTTTAGCTATAAGGAGATTGCTTTTATGCTAATGAACTTCAGAACGATCATTTCTGCGATCGCGATTGACTTGAAGGATCGTGTTTTAGGATCGTGATTTTTGTGAAGGGCACCGTTTTTAATCTCTTGCTTTCTGTGAAGTGTCCGTTTAAGTAGGGAAAAGCGGGGCGAAGTGAAATATAGTTGAGCTAATTTATCTTTTTCAAAATTAAAAAAAATCAGAAATTTGTTTCGTAAATTACAGTACAGAGTACATAAAAAAGTACCATGCCTTTTACAAGAAAAGTGCAATGAAATATTATTTTTATCAGTCATTTTGTGCCCTCCAAAAAAAAAAAAAAAAAGACAAAGAAAAAAAAAAGAAAAAAAGAAAAAAAAACTTTTTTTATTGTATGAGGCAAAGTTAAAAAAAATGTTTTTAATAAAATGTTTTCTATTTGATTATTAAAAAATTTTTTGCCAAATGAATGAATAAATAAAATAAAAAATTAATATGAAGCTAAAAACAAACAAATACACAAATTAATTAATTAATATGTGAAAAGAAATGAGTGAATAGAGTAGTGAATGAATAAGAAAATAAGTGATTTAATAAATGAAAAAATGTAAATGAATTGATGTATGAATAAGAAGTGATTTAATAAATGAATGAGTAAGTAAACAAAATGAACTAGTTCACTCTGCCTCACGTGCTCTTCACGAATTCTATTATACATACATTTAAAACCAAAACTGCTTAATATCAACTAAATAAGTGCTTCACTGGACACCGGGAGACCTCAATAAATATTTAAAATGATAATGACAAAAACTTTATTACTATTTTATAATAGAAAAAAGTAATTTTGATAAACTGCAAACATATTACAATATGTGTATAAATTTTTAAAATAAATTATTTTTATATTTTTCTCAATATTTAGAGCTATTTATTTTTCGATTTTAATAAACTATGTTTTAGGACATAGTTAAAATTTAGCTGGGTAAGCGATGCTGCAAACAAAAAGTATTTTACCGTTTCATTTTGCCTGCTATTTTACCATTTCCTACATTCTCCTGCATAGAAAATTTTCTTTTGAAGAGAAGTGTTCTTTTTATTATGCTCCCGGCTCTGCTTTGTTTCAGTCTGAAGTCAGTCCTACAGTAGAAAAACTAGGTCAAGTGGCAACAGTACTGACCAAAAACAGCTTGGCATATGACCGCAAAGTTGCCATACCGTTAAGGTGCCCAACTGAGGGGGAGGGGGTTCATAGCGCAGACTGCGCCAATGAATTCTTTACTGAATTGCTTTAAGGGGGTTTTCTTCTTTTGGGGGGGATGTCTTTCACTCTGGAGTTTTTTTTAATGATATTTGGGGAACGGTGCGCCCTTGCTCTTCTGGTGGGGGGGAGCCCCCCTGCGTACTTCTTGTTGTTTTACAGCGAACGGACTATTTTGTGTGTACTGTGAGTAGCAACTCTTGACCTTTAAACATGCCGGTAAAATTATGGTCACAAAAAAAAAAAAAAAAAAATTTCAGGACCGGAAACCGAGTTTCAAATTTGGGAATAAAATTACTTTTAAGCTCAACGGAAGTAATTTGTGGAAAGTTCTGATTCCTTATGTAACCACCTAAACTCGTTTATCTCGGCTCGAGGAGAGGGAGATGGTCTTTATCGTCCCTCCCTTGTATCACTTTGATCTAAGTTGTATCAGCGCTTGGTTTTTGTGCACCACTTTATGTATTCGACAATCGGCAACTCATGGTGTATGAACGTTAGTAAATTTTTCCTAACCAGGATTATATGGTATTTATCTTACCAGGAACTGAACCCAGGGTTAAGGGACAGATACCATAAAAGTATTTTATACCTGATTTAAAAATATTGCCGATTGCAATATTGTAAAAATGTCATTTTGCAGTTACAATATTCATTTCAACACTTTATGTATATCCTTCTAAATGGACACCTTTTATGTTTCAACATTCCTTACATAAAACTTAGATGTCGGTGACCCTTTGTTTTTCAAATCTAACAATGAACAAGATCCCCATAAAGTATCGATACCTTTCACTGCAAATTTCTACTACTGCACAAAGAAGAAACCAATGCGATAAACACGAACTGTTTTCTTCCGATATTTCTTTGAAACGTGTTATGAATATTCATGGCCACTATATTATGCAGTCATTGATGTGGAAGAAAGCGATGGGCGATAAAGAACCTTCCAGGAATGGAGTCATTAAAAGAGAACTTTTTATTGGTGAAGACATTTTTGATTTATCTTTGTAATTGATAATGACATGGGTCGTTAGCACGTTCTGACACGTGCGTGAATATGTTGTTCCTTTAACGACGCGATGCTTCGTACCCCGAGGAAGTCCTTCAGATCGCTGACACATGTAGGGAACTGGTGTCAGTGGAATTGTAAAGTCTCATTCCCCAGAGGTGCAGACGAGTTATTAAACTATCACATTATTTTTTTCTGCTTGTAATTTCGTGAGATAAACACAAGTTATCGTTGATCGTGCATTTGTTGGGCGTGGAGCATCGGATGCTAAATTTTCTCACTTGGGGTAATGGACGATGACTCTTTGGAAGAGCACGAGCAAGGACGGGTAATTTGGGAAGAGAACAATGAAAAGTGTGCCGCATAGTCATTTTCTCGATTAAAATGCTTCAAAATCATGGTCAGTAAATTTCAAAAATTTTGTAAAAACACTTAAAGACGGGTTCTGGACAAGAAACAGTATTTTTTTTTTTTTTTTTTTTTTTGTGGGCTGTGGTTGGGGAGCAGTGGCACAACACTTCCGCGCAATTGACCTGAGTTCTAGTCATGGCCAAGAGCATGGTTGTGATAGGTAGTGTTCGGTATCGCTAACTATAAGTTCACAAGATTATCGGTTGTTGGGTTGGAAAAAAAGCAACGGGATGAGAAATCGTTAGAGGTGGCATTTCGGCAAAGATGACGATCTTTAAAGGGACTTTTTAAAGGCTATGGGAATTTGAAAAGCACTGCATAAAAGTATTTGACTTCTCCTATTTTTTTTTTTTTTTTAAATAAAATTTTTTTACTGAAAGTAGCGGAAACTCCTGAGAAGTGCATGAAATACACCGCCAGCTCAGCCATTTCCAGCCGAGGACTGCAGTTTCGTGCTTACTAGCACTCAGCCCGGCATAGGAAAGTGACTGAGCTGGAGATGGAAAACCTCTTAAGGAAGCAAAAAGTGCCAAACAAACTGGTAGCTAATATAGAATTAGCGTAGACCAGACGAGTGACCGAAGCAATGGTTTGGTTCAACTCGAGGATTGAAGGCAAGGCAAGGTATATTCAGTAAATTACCGGGGGCCCATTAGCAAGGGCTAAAGCAGAAATACATGAAATACATCGCCAGCTCAGTCATTTCCAGCCGAGGACTGCAGTTTCGTGCTTATTAGCTCATGTATTTCTGCTTTAGCCCTGACTATTGGGCGGTAATTTACTGAATATACCTTGCCTGCCTTCAATCCTCGAGTTGAACCGAACCATTGCTTCGGTCACTCGTCTGGTCTGCGCTAATTCTATATTAGCTACCAGTTTGTTTGGCACTCTTGACTTCCTTAAGAGGTTTTCCATCTCCAACTCAGTCCCTTTCCTATACCGGGATGATGAGTGCTAATAAGCACGAAACTGCAGTCCTCGGCTGGAAATGATTGAGCTGGCGGTGTATTTCATGTATTTCTGCTTTAGCCCTGGCTATTGGGCGGTAATTTACTGCATATATCCTGAGAAGTGTTTCTCGAAAACTATGGGGGAGGGGCTAAACTTTTATTGAAATGATGGGCTTTCTCTCATTCTTTTCTGATCCAATTTTAGCCATTGGAAGTACTTGAAACTCTATGTAGCTGAGGAGAAGAGGAATCGGAATGGGCGGGCGTTGCAGAAGTGTGGCATGTTAAAATGTGCCTTAATTCTGCTTTTGTTTTCTTATGCTCTTACTAAAAGTAATGGTATCTCATAGACGATGTTCTTAATTCTTTTACCAAGTCAATAGCAAAAAGAGCCATTTACGGGGTACATCTACAATTGGAGGAGGGGGGGGGAGAAGCAAAAGATACAATCTCCGCGAAGTATGAAGGTGAAATCCTTCACTATGAGCTTCAGATCCTCAACTGCAGCCGTCCTGCCGGAGCATCATGGAAGACTGGTACTGAACTTCTTAGTGACGGCATTGCTGACTTTTCGCAATTTCGACCTTTTTATTTTTGACTTCTGTTTTTAAAGATATTCAAACATTGTCTTTGGAAAAAAAAAACTAAATAAAAACCATTTTGCTACAAAGTAAGCAAAATCTTGATTGAAAAGTTAATTATTGAAGAAAATCTACAGATCACACGAAGATCAAGTACAGTGAAACCTGTGTAAGTTGACCACTTGCGGTGCAGTACTTTGGTGGTCAATTTAGACAGGTGGTCAACTTATAAAGGGGGTAAAGATTTTTTTTTTTTTTTTTTGGAATTCTTGCACCATGACACCTTTTGTAAATCTTGCAATTGACACCTACTCTTTCTGTTTAACTCACTTTCATTGTTTAGCATTACTTTGAAACAATAATTTAAGATGTTATCCAAATATTTTTAGAGATTATTTTCCCAGAATGACATATAATGTGTCATGCAAATTTAAAATTTCAGTAAATTGTTCAAAAAAAGAAAGCCTTATTGTTTATGAAAAGTTACTCATTTTATATTAATAGCTCCTAAAAATTTATAGCTAATCAAAAATTAAAATTTTTTCGCTTAACAACAGAAGAAAAACAAGTTTGGGGAATAAAAGTGTTCTTAGTAGTTTTCCCATGTGATTAAACTCAAAAGGAGGTTTAGTTATGCTGCTGTTTCACTTAGTTGGTAAAATGCTGGTCTGGCATCAGAGATATTCTTGGAAAGCTTTAAAAAAAAAATAATAATAATAAAATAATTTGCTAAATAAAATTTTAAAAAATAAACCAAGTGGTCAACTTACAAAGGGTTTTTTACAATACTCCAATCCAAACTTGGTGTTCATTAGTGGTCAAGATAGACAGGTGGTCAAGATAGAGAGGTGGTCAAGTTACAGAGGTTTTCCTTCATTATATAAGATAGGACTAATTCCATTCCTGACAAAAGCGGTCAACATAGACAGGTGGTCAACTTACAAAGGTGGTCAACTTTACTGGTTTTACTGTATGTTCAAGTTAGCTGAAGAAACTAAGGAAACAGGGAACTAGAAATGATGAATTAATAACTACAAAATCTGTTAAATTTACAGATAAAATGATAGCGAGTTATGTTGTGCTATGAAAAGTGAAGTTGTGAAAAGTGAAAGTTCAAAAATAGGTGACCACATGCTTTTTTTTATACAAATATGATTTTCCTCAATAGCATGCAATGTTGAGCAGATCAATTCACAAAAAGTTTTTCAAGTTTTTTAAAACTTTCAAATAGTTTTGTTAATACGTTGGTTGAAACTGAACTTATTCAAGCATCAGCCAATCTAATTTAAGCGTCAACCAATCATCCTGTACTCATATTGTTTTGTTATGGTAGTAGTCACCTTTTCATCAACAAGGCCGTCATTTCGCATTTTTCCAGGTTGGGGGGGGGGGCAAATTATATCAAAAAACAACAAAAATCACTCCCGCTTATATTTAAAAGAATTAATTTCTCAAAGGCCGGGGGAGGGGGCAATTTCCCAACCCAACTTCGTACTACCCAAAGTGACGGGCCTGATCATTTGTAACATGAAATACCATTTCGTATTTTGAAGTATCAACAGGACTTGACGCGATAACGTTTTTAGTGATCTGACATCAGACAAAGGATTATAGGTATAGACAGTCTCCTTGCAAATGAATTGCTTGTTTAAGTTTTCACAATACTACAGCAGCACCATTTTTTGTGAAAATTAAGTAATAACTAAACATTTCGAGAAATTTGTATAAACAGAACCGAAAGTTGAAAAGTGGAAGTGCTTAAATAGAATGAAACTGTCTTAAATTTACAAAATGTCTTATGCAATAAAGCTAATTTTAAGAAACATTCTATTACTTATTTACATTATTGTTTAACATTCAAGAAATCGTTGTGTAGTAGTCAGGAAATAGTTGCATATTCAATTAGTTTTGTACTTATTTTTTATTTAAATACCTGTGCTATTGATAATTAAATTTTGGATACATTAAAATTTTCTGACTTTCTTTTTAATTATTGTTATTTGGGACTAAAATTTCCACGATTATTTCAATCTCGCGAAAATTAAAGCCTCGGAATATAAGTACAGTATTTATTTTTAACTCCTTGTACTTTCTTTCTGAGTTCAGAAATCACGTAAAACGTCGCCAAAATAAACGTTTTAGCAGCTTTTGTTACAAACCTAAAAGATCATGAGCGTAACGCTTGAAGTATCTGCAAACAATGCGTTGCAGGATAAAATCAAATAAATGGTAGCTTTTAAGCGGCAAATGTGCTCGCGAAAATAGAAAAAGTTACTTTTTAACCTGACGAATGTAACATGAAGATAGATAATTTATTTTTTATCGGTAAAAAATATTATTTAGAGATTTTTGATGCTACTTAAAACATACTGATTGTACTAGGCAAACATAAAGTCATTAACTATGAATTCCAGAAGCAACAGTTCCATTAGTCATGCTTCATAGTAGTATATTACGGCATACTTATCTGTTAGCTTAACACAGTAACCAAATTTATGAACTGTTTGTTACAATTAAATGCAATTTGAAGTAGTTGAATAAAGAATAATGGTTTATTTATGTTTTTGAAAGAATTGAACAGCATCATTGCCAGATACGCTTCAGCAAAGGTATATCAATAGTTTCGTATTTTGAACGCCTCAAATGGTCAATGTTTTTGATCTTGACCTGATAGCCAAGCTTCCTTCAGAACAAATAGCTCCTGCATTCTGTTTAAACACATACTGAGCACACTTCTATGTTTATTTATTTATGTTCACGTGTCTCCCTCCCTGTTATAACTTTTATTTATTTGTTTACTACCAAAGTTACCGCAGTATTGCTTCAGCTTCAGGTAGCAGAATTTTTTTCAGTAGTCAGCGACGGAGATTGAAAAATTCAAAAGATGTCTGCGAAGTAGATTAGTAGTAACACTTACTATGAATAAGCAAAAAAGAATACTTGAAAATAAAATGATAAATTAAAAAGTTACGAGTAAAAGAAAGACTAAAAAGCTGCAAAATAAAATTGAAAGCTGGGGCATAGGTAGCTGCGGGAGTACGTTCTTTTGACCACTGAAGATTCCTTCATAGATTCAAGCATTTTTTTTTCTTAAACATTTTTTCTGTGTCACTTTGAACTGTATTTTTCTGCTTTAAGTTTGAGAAATTCATGCAGAAATCGGGGAAAAAAAAATCTTTCCAATTTAGAAATAGTCGCTGTTTTTGTTACCGGGCTTTAGTCCAGTAGAAATAGCGTTTGGGGTCAAACAAAGTGCAACAGAAATTATTCTTGTGGGAAATGGTAGGTAACACACTCCTAATGAGCATACTAAAAATATACATCAGTACTGTTGGGACAAATATGTTTTTTGGACGCCATTTTGAAAAATCACAGAAAAAATTGTAAATTGAAAAAAAATCATTTGTTGGATCTAATGATAGAAAATTTCCAGCTAAAAAGGAGCAAAATGTGATATATTAAAAGAGAAGTGAACATACTAAAACTGTTCCCCGTTCTATCGCGAAAAATGGTATTTTTTTTAGCCACCATCTTGAAAAGTCACGAAAAAAAATTTAAAAAAAAATCATGTGTGGTATTAAATGAAAGGAAATTTCAAGCTGAAAAGGAATATAGCATGAGATTTTTAAAGTGAAGTCAACATGGTAAAAAAATGCTCCCGTGCTACCGTGAAAAAAATGTTTTTTTTTTTTTTTTTTTTTTTTGAGCAATCACGATTGCTTATTGTTCTCACTTGACTATTTTTGACGTTCCTTTGATTTTTCCCACTGCACCTCTACCGAAAGCCATCTCCAGGTTGCATCCATGTCCTACACACACGCGCATACATACACGCACCTACACACATATACATATATACACCTACACACACATACATACACCTACACACATACACAAACACATACACACACACCTACACAAAACTACCCAAACACTCATGCCTGGACACAAACACATATGCCTACACACACATACACAGACACAAACACATATGCCTACACGCACATCACATACACATACCCCCACACACCTACACACATACACACACACAAACACACATGCCTACACACACACACATACCCCCCACACACAAACACACACGCTTACATATACACACACACTCGTGATTGCGAAAAACATAATTTGAATTCAAGATAACAAAATTCAAATATTATTTTTTTTTTTTGGCAACCATCTTGAAAAATCATAAAACATTTCCGAATTAAAAAAAAAAAAATCATGTGTGGCGTCAAATAAAAGTAAATTTCACACTGAAAAAGGATATTAATCAGATTTTTTAAGCGAAGTGTTTTTTAAGAGCAAATAGGTAGAAAATGGTAAAACAATCAGGGGCGTAGCTAAGGGGGGGGGGGGGGGGGGGGGACAACCCCCCCCCCCGAAATGTTTGTCTCAAAAGAAAGGAGAGAGAGAGAAAGAAAGAAAAGAGAAGAGAAAAAAAGAGAAGGAAAAAAAAGAGAAGAAAAAGAAAAAAAATCAAAACGACTTTTTTCTAAATATAATAATGGTAAAAAATTCACTTCACTCCCCCCTCCCCCGTGCCATTGAAAATCAGCTCCATGAGTGACCCTCAAGCGTAAAGACGCCTCACTCCTCTCTTTGCTGCGACATTTTTTTGATAATTGAGTGAAAGTTTACACTTCACTTTAGAAATGAGATTGATTTGTTAAATCCGCGTATATGTAGCCTTTTTTTGTCATAGATTCTGCAAATTGTTAAATATGTTTAATTTTATGAGCGGCGCAGTGGGAATATTACATACAGTTGAATCTGTATACTTCGAATTTCACAGGAAGGAAAAAAATGAGATAAAGAGGTTTTAAGATGCGGGAGCTTTAAAAAACTTTATAGAAATTTGGAATATGATGGTGAAAATTTGAAATCCATACTAAAGACAATATGGGCTCTTGATCAAAATTACCCCGTATTAATTTTGTTAGCTCTGAATTCTATTTTTACATTATTAAGGGGAGTCAGAACCCCGTATACTGTCAGTGTTAATTTTCACAGGTTTTCTGAAAATCTATTAAAGATACAATTAAGAAATTTTTTCTTTACCTTAAGTAGAATCTTTTCTCTATACTGAAGTAAAATTTTACAGTAAGAAAGCTTAGTTTTTTTTTTTTTTAATTCTAATGTGTAAGTCAATGTATTTTTTTCAAAAAATGCTATTTTGCAACACGAAATCAGCTCTATAAAAAAAAAAATTCGAATATGAGAAATACAGTAAAACCTGTCTACAACGATACTGTTTGGACCTAAAAATACCGTAATGGACAGGTTATCGTTATAGACAGTTTGATTATTCATGCTGACATTTTGCTGGGGCCAAAAAAAAAAATTATTATAGACAATTATCGTTATAGTCAGTATCGTTATAAACAGGTGTCACTATATTTTACTTCAGTATATGCAATTAGATGTATGTAATAGGTGGTAAAAATTTCAAAGCCTAACACAATTTAGTTTTGGAGAAAAAGGAACATTTAGTTTCAAAAATACGATTTCGAGATATTGCAATTTAAAGGGGAAAATCATACCTCAACAAAATAGGTTTATAATTTTTTTAAGTTTATTTAGACTTACTTCTAATATGAGCACGATCAAGAAGTTTGTATCATTAAAAAAGTATTGAAATGGAGTTTCAAAACATATAAAAATAAAAGAAAATTGAAATTTTGAAAGTATTTAGGGTACTTACTCCCCTTAAGTGCTTAATTGCGAATTTAAGGAATCATTTTGACAGTAAAAGAAACTTTAAGCATATCTTTTTCAAGAAAAAGTCTTTTTTTGCTTTTTAGTGCCTGATTTTTTTTTTTTTTTTTTTTTATTTTTTTTTTTTTTTTGATTCATTATTTATCCTCTTGAGGTTAGCAATTGCTGCAAATCTAACCTGGCCAATATTCTAGGATTTTCCTTTTTTCATCACTTGAAAAAAATCTTAAACTTTCTTTTCACTCCTATCATCGCGGTTTTCTGTAATGAATCACAATTTTAAGAAAGAGAGCGACCAAAGAACAGTACTAAATCATATAACAGAGCAAAATGGCTTTTAACTTGAATGACCTTTAACCATGAACTTGAAATACTCATCCATAATGCAACTAATACTCAACTTGTGAATTTCACCAATTTAAATGGAGGAAAAAGGAAAAAAAAGTTAAATTTTTCAAAGCATTTAAAAAAAAATAAATAAATAATAATTCTTTGCTTTTGTTTGACACAAGTATCGAACTTGGGGCACCCTATTCCAAAGTATGTAAGATTCACTTCCCTCTTACTATTATTTTTTAATACTAAAAAAAGTTTATATATATATATATATATATTTTTTTTCTTTCTTTTCTCTCTATTTATATAAGCAGTATTTATATATATATATATATATATATATATATATATATATATATATATATATATATATATATATATATATATATATATATATATATATATATATATATATATATATATATATATATATATATATATATATATATATATATATATATATATAAAAGAAGCAACCCTCCCCCCCCCCCGAAAGTCGGGTCTAGCTACGCCTCTGAAAACAATTATGCTTACATGAACTTGTGTTAGCACCGCAAGTGCTAATGCAATTCTTCAAAGACTATATTGCTATTCTTTCAAGTGGTTTATGGAACATTTTTAACGAAATAAGGGATAGCAAAAAGAAAGTTACTGCAGAAAATTCCGATGTGATTTCAAGAAATATCCAAGATAAATTCATCAGCAAAGGCTTTATTGCAGTTATATAAGCAGTATCGATGAGTAACGCGAGTACTGAAAAAGGATTATCATTGCTGGTGAGACTCACTATGTAAATTCCCGTCTTTTAACGCAGAGGAAGCAAGCATGTATCTCCTTAGACAATAACGCTCAGGATGCTTCTGAATTTTTTAAAACCACGCATTATCGACTTGCCAACTACACTATTTGACCATAGTACTCAGCAAATGGGAAAAACAGGTAAATATTCATAGGCATATCGTTAGATACCTTGAATAAAAAAAAACAAGCTGATGCGTGGCATCACATGACTCTTCCTTTTACACCAATTTCAAGTTATTTCCCCATTATTGGCAATTTTAATGTGATTCAATAGTTAACTTTTTAAATATCACCAACAATGGCCAAATAGAAACCAGATTTTAAAAAAAAATCGCCAAACTTGGCGACCAAGACTGGCGATATATCGCCAAGTGTCCGACAAATTATAACGCCACTTGAGTTTACATCGAAATTAACAATGATTTCCCCCAAAAAGGTGCAAAAGACCCCCATTGGAACATTCGAATGCAACCAAAAGGGGAGGTGCACAACTAGACCCCACTAGCAGTCTACGTACCAGATTTCAACTTTCTAGGACTTACCGTTCTTGAGTTATGCGACATACATCACATACGCACATACGGACGTCACGAGAAAAGTCGTTGTAATTGACTCGGGGAATGTTAAAATGGATATTTTGGGTGTCTATACGTTCTTAGGCACTTATCCACGTGTGGTCGAGTCGAAAAAAAAACTCAACATTCATTCGCGGGGGAGCAAAATGGAAATTAAGGTCGTTTTTTGAGTGAAATTTTTTTCGCGAATACAATACTTCCTTTTTTGTAAAAGGAAGTAAAAATGACAGAATTTTTGAAGGCATAGCTACTAACATTAGATTTTGCCTAGATAAATTTAGCGACAGTGGATTTTTAAAATATAAGTAGAGATTTTTTAAATTGAGCTTGTACATGACCCAAAATCTGGCAGGATCCGAAATTCTTTAATTGCTAATTGCTTTGATTACTATTTTTACTTTTTTGAGGTTAGAAGAAAAGAAATACAACTTTTAGGCTTTTTTTAAAAAAACTATGTGTTAAGAAAAACCTTGCGTTCTTTTTTTTTCTTTTCGTAGAAACACCCTTTTTACTTCCTTTTACAAAAAAGGAAGTATTGTATTCGCGAAAAAATTTTCACTCAAAAAAAAAATCGACCTTAATTTCATTTGCTTACACCCGAATGAATGTTGAGGGGTTTTTTCGACTCGACCACACGTGGATAAGTGCCTAAGAACGTATAGACACCCAAAATATCCATTTTGACCCGGAGTTAATTACAACGACTTTTCTCGTGACGTCTGTATCTACATATGTATGTGCGTATCTGCGTACGTGCGTATATGCGTATGTGCGTAAGTATGTCTCATAACTCAAGAACGGCATGTCCTGGAAAGTTGAAATGTGGTACGTAGACTCCTAGTGCGGTCTAGTTGTGCACTTCCCCTTTTGGTTGCATTCGGGCGTTTTTAAAGGGTTCTTTTGCCATTTGTTTGGGGGAAATCATTGTTAATTTCGATGTAAACTCAAGTGTTGTTATAATTTGTTGGTCACTTGGCGATATATCGCCAGTCTTTTGGTCGCCAAGTTTTGTCACCAACTTGGCGACAAATTTTGCGGTTTTTCTTTTTTTTTTTTTTTAATCTCTTTTAATTTGGCACTGTTGGTGATATTTAGAGAGTAAACTATTGAATCACATTAAAATTGCCAGTAATAGGGAAATGATATTAAATTGAAGTAAAAGGAAGTCATGTGATGCACACATCAGCTCGTTTAGGATAATTTTACTGCAAAAAATCATTAGTTAGGCTTTCTGATGGCGATAAAATCACGATCTAGCGATTTTTGCTATCCTACATCGAAAACTGGAGGAATGGCCTCATTGGTCTGTATTACCTTATTTGGTGCACCCATTTTAGAAGAAAAACTAACTTCTGAAATTCTTCCACTTGTGACAGATACCTATTTTATGACCTGTAAGTTTTTCCCTATCGTTCAGCAACAGAAAATATTTATCTTGCGTATCATATTCCCAAAAATCTTTATACATTTTTAACTATGTACTCATTATCTTTCCCCAAGACTTTTTTTGTAAAAAATAGAAATAAAAAAAATGAACTACACTCGTTGATTTGCTGTTCCACGGAGAAAAGCAAAGAAGTCATCCATAACGTCACAAAATGACAACAAACACACACTCTGTTTACACGATTTTTTTTTATGCCTCTCTCATTTCAAAAGAATTTAAATTGATTTTTCGTCTTGAACATTGTTTTTCTCCAGTTCGTACCAAAGATACCTAAGGTAAGAGTTTGTGGTTGACGTGAACGACGCCATAGCCTTCAACTAGGACGGAAATTAAAAAGTATTTTTTTGCGAACTTCTCTCTCTTTTTAACCGACTTCAAAAAGGAGGCGGTTATCAATTCATACCGTATGTATGTTTTTTTTGTTTGTTTGTCCATTCATAGCGTCTCACCTAGTGAACCGATTTTGATGATTCTTTTTTTAATGGATAGGGGATGGCTCAACTTAGGTCCCATTACTTTGTTTGACCATATTTGTTCTTTAGAAAAAAGGTTATGGGCAAAAAACAGTAAATTTTATGCAATTTCCCTATTAAATGATTAAAATGATATTGTAGCGAAGTTCGCACTTTTTATCCATGGATAACGGTGGCTCAGTGGTAGAATTCTCGCCTCCCTCACGAGCGACCCGGGTTCAAATCCCGACTAGGACAAAGTGAATTTTACTAAAATTTCGTTTTTACTGTTTCCCGTATTTTCTCGAATGTTCTATTAATTTCTGTATCTTTCCAAGTCTGGAAAGTTCCAGCACTTTCTCAAGTTGTATATAAGGAGATGTAACGTTCATTCGTGGCTCTGAATAAAGATCTCGAGTTGAGACTAACGAGTATTCGCTTCATTTTGCTTTCACATTGTCTTCGCTATCTTCATCTACGCGACAATATGAAACTCATTGTTATAAAAGTTTGGTGCCATATAACAGTAACATTAATTGTAATGATAATTTTGAATGATAGCTTCTCTGAAGCAAGCATCAAATTTCTTCAAGGGATATTTCGATAATGGGGAATCTGGCGCTGTCGTCTCATTTTTGGCGTAAATAATTTTATTTTAGTAACCCTCTGATTTATAGTAACCCTATGTGAATTATCAAAATCTTCCTTTCTTCAGTGCTATTGCTCCATAGTAGGGGTAAACCTAACCCGGAAGCGAGGTGATGCAGTGATTAGGATCTGCTTAGCCTTCACAATGCTATCATTAGGTTTGACTCAACTACTCTGTAGTATTTTTATCGTTATCATCTATGCCGATAACAGATGATCGGGGCTAAGTAAGAAAATACAGGATTGCATCATGAGCAACTTAGATGCTGTGGAATGTAATTTAGTTAGAAAAAACGTAATACTTAAATGGTTATAATTAAATTAACTACGCATGATTTCCAGAGAGGAACAAAGATAATTTTTTAGTGCCAATCGCTTAAAGTTTAATGCGTGTCAATAGTTTTTTTTTTTTTAGTATAGAGCATTTTTAAGAAAAAAATGTGAAGTTTCGTGATGGTAACTTCTTATTATTTCTGAAATACCTACATTTACACTAAAAAGAATGAAATAAAAAAATTTTGAAAAAAAAATAGAACCGACTTCAAAATTGCTCTAAAAAGTGAAAAATAATTTTATTCTTTAAACACCATCGATAATGCTTTTAAACATAATTTTTGAAGTTGGTGCAAAAACGATAGATAAAATCATTCACAGCCATAACTCAAATACAACTATAAATTTAACCAGGACCAATTTCTTCACTATCACATACATTATGCATTGATGACAGCATATTTGAATAGCAATATAAATGTTTCGTTCGTAACTTTGGATGCTTTTCTGAAAAAAAATATGAAAGAAGCATGGTTACACTGGATTTTACGTTTTGTTTTTGCGCCAACTTCAAAAGTTATGTTTAAAAGCATTATCGATGGTGTTTAAAGAATAAAATTATTTTTCACTTTTTAGAGCAATTTTGAAGTCGGTTCTATTTTTTTTTTCAAAATTTTTTAAAAGAAAGAAAAGCTTCCGAAACTGAATAGCCAAAACGATTTTCTACATTGATAAACATGATTGTTTAGAATTGTAATAGTTCAATGGTCTAGCATGTTAGTTCATTAAACTAAAAATGTTGAATTCGTGAAATGAAAACTTTTATGCACGTTAAGATATCCGGTCATTGTTTTTGAACTTAGTTTTTGAAAATTAAGCAAACGGAGACCTCTTAAAAATATTTACTTCATGTTCCGTAAAAGGGATAGACTAGTTGCAAATAAGCAATACTTGGAAAGGTTTACCCGATTAAATCTTTTTTTTTGGGGAGGGGGGGGGGAAAGTAGCATTTTTCCATACTCTTTCCCATGGTTCCAGTGGTCCTTAAAAGTCATTAAAATGAAATAGTTTCAATGGGGTTGTTTCCTTCAGTCAAAAGTAGTACTTTTAGTCACTGAAATCAATACAATAAACAAAAAAAAAATTAATTTGAATTCTGAAATTTTGAATTCAAATTATGTTTTTCGCAATCACGAGCCCTACTGATTGGAGTTACTGTTTCTAGAAACAGCTCCTGTCCCCCCCCCCCCCCAAGCCTGCCTCTCCTCCTGGGCGGTTACGTGTGCATAGTTGTGTGTGTAGGCTTGTGTGTGTGTATGTGTGTGAGTGGGCGTGTGTGTAGGACATGGTCGCCTCCGACCAGGTGAAGCGGATATCTCAGGACCGGAGCAGCCGCGCCGCGCCGCCTGGAGAGGACGGCCTGGAGAGGTGCTGCAGCGGCCCGTGGTGCAAGCAGAAAAAGGCATGGACGCCAAAAACAGTCAAATGAGAACAATAAGCAATCGTGATTGCTCAAAAAAAAAAAAAAAAAAACATGGACCCAGAAAATTCTTTCATTTTCCCAACAGTTACTTTTTAATTAATTTTTTAATATGTCCGATTTTTCAAACAAGGCGTGGTCTAGATGACGTCACAAATGATGCTCTTTGGCGCATCTTTGTACCGCGTTTCCACGTTATGATAATCAAGAAGCGAATTAAAATTGCGCTCTATGCTTGCTATCAATCATATCGTTGCCAATACACGTGAGTAAAGATGCGAATTAAATATTTTGCTAAGTGAATGGCAACATAGAATGGCATTTCATCATTTGTGATGTCATCGGCAAGAAATGTAAACAGTGAAAGATCACCAATTTAAGTAGTTTTTTTAAGAACATTAAACTTAAACAAATTATTTAAAAAATGGTTAGATCCTATGTTTTTAAGCATGTTTTTTCAGAAAAAAATACTGTTAAAATATTGGAAACTACCCCATTCATGCAGAAAAGGCTTTCGGTGTGCGTTTTGCAAGCTATGGAACCATCTTGATAAGGTTCATTTCTGTGTTTATCTCGATTAATCAATAGTGTTTCGCCTCGTTCGGTTGTTCGAATTTAGTTTTGAGGAAATTTTGTGCCATAATCATATCTAATCAAAAAATGGTTAAACATTATTTTCCATTGAATTTTTTAATTGTGACAGCGCTGTAAACATGAAGTTTTGGTGATTTTACGCGATTTCTGTTTCATGAAAAATGTTTAATTTCTCATAACTGTTTTATGTAATCATCATATTTTCATTATATGCACACACACGTGCGAAAGCACATAAATATCGTCATTTCCCCCGCTCTTAGAAGTAGCATGTTTTTACAAAGATATAAATGTCTTTAAACATCACAAAACAAAAAACTGTAATCATGTATATTAAAATGCTTGAAAATCAATCAATCAATTAATGGTATTTTCATAAGTTTTGAGTTCATTACAATTACTTGTTAAATAATGTGTTTTTTAAGATGAACAAATACAAAATCTGACCAAAATTGTTATTCAAATACTTTCACAGAAATTTTGTTATATTAACATAACTGAGGATCATTCAAAGTTAACATAAATGTGTTTTAAAATTTACCAAAAAGTTATTAGAATTGAATTTTTCGTTAATATCAATGGATTGTGGAAATCTAAAGGTAATCTGTGTACAGAAATCAATTACTTTTCTTGTATAGTAGTACTCGTTGCGTTGCAACTTCTCCGTCCATTAAAAATACAATTGAAGCAAAATTTTTAAAGAATCTACGAAACGATAAAATTTTTCTTTTTTTTTTCTTTCTTTCTTTCTTTTTCGAATTTTCAGGCTGTCCGGATGGGAAATTATTATCCTAATTTAAAAATACAGGGTAAGCACAAATGATTTTTTAAATTCACACAATTTTTAAAAATCATATCCTCGAGACAACTGCACATATTACAATAAGTGATACGTGAATTTGAAAAGAAATATACTAAGTTTTTTTTTCTCCGTAAAGTTCAACTAGTACATAAATAGGCAATGTTTAAGCACATTGCAAAATGTTAAATTTCAAATGCTCAATGAAGAAGCCTTTTATTGCACGACAATGTAGGCTCCTCAATAGGGGGTCACGAGAGGTCTCTGTGACCTCCCAAAATTTTCCTTATTCGGCACGTTTTGTTTGACGATTGGGCAAAATTATTGTCATTCGGTAAAATTTGGGGTTCCATTTGGCAAATTGAGAGGCAATTGAGAATTTCCGCCCTTCCAGAAATTTAAGTTCGGAGCTCCCTTGGACAACATCTACTCTGTCTGGTTGTCAAATTTAACTAGTATGGCCATAATATACAAGTTAAATTTGATTTTTAAAAAACGTTTCATACATAACAATTTCTGAAAACTTTTAACTCATCTTTCCCTTAATCAGCTTTGAATAACATCATGCTCTTAGGTGTGTACTAATCAAAGCAAATGTATTTAATTTTGCTTTACATTAAACGTCGATCACGCTGTCAGAAACAGTATACTCTTATTTAGCAGCAGAAAAATAGAACATCAGACAACCAAAATAAATACCATTTTTAAATCTAACTGAACGATAAGTACAAATTATCAATAGCATGAATTGGGGGTTGCTAACCAACTAATTCCTACTCTGTCAAATTTGATCTGATACCAGAAAAAAAAATCAAATGATTTTGAAAAGAGAAATAATGCATTTAGGGGTTGTTGAACCGCAGGATTCTCTATGCTTTATGACAACCATAGTGTTGCCTTGAAGGCGATAGGAAAAAACCACAACAATAATAAAACATTCCTCAATATAAAAATGGTTATTATTCCATGACAACGTTGAAGTGAATAAAGGAGAGAAAAGAAATAAAAAAAGCTAACATTACTCCGAGCATCAGATACATTTAATAACTTCCCTCGGATTCACATGCCAACTAACAAGGCTAACTCAGCATGTCAGTAGTTTCATTTTAATATTTTGTTTACGATTACGACTATCGTTATTCTCTTTCATCCCCCATCGGCACTCACTGTTGCCATCCCTATAAACATAATTGCTCTACAAATTTCTCGTCTGTCGAAAGCGAAAGTCGGATGGAGAGAAAAACTGGCTTAATGATCTTTAGTGGAAGGGGTAAGGTTGGAAGAAAAGAAAGCAAATGGGGCAAAATGTTAAAATGGCAGATGTCGCATATTCGTAAAATGGGGTCAATGTCTTTATAGTGCTGAAGATTGAAGAGAATAATGATAATTCGTGATCGTTTTAAATTTACTCTTGCTACTTTGCGTGACTTTTTATTGCTCTTAATGATTTTCCAAAGAGATTATTCTTCTCAAGTAGTTCCCCCATATCGAATATTTACAGTAAAAAAGCCCATGAATGAAGCCTTTGTCCGCTGAAATTTTGACACATTGTTGTGTAGTAAAATCTCTCTGAATTTTAACCTCTAAATAAGAGACTTTTACCGATTGGCACACTGGGATTTTGGAGTTCTAACCAATTCGTACATTGTAAAAAAAATAACTTTTAAGAGCTATTGTAAGCTCTTTGAGAATTCCAGAGAAGTACCAAGGCATTAGCTCCACATCCTCCACTCCCGCGTTTCCTTCTCAGAGATGGAGTTAGCAGAGTAAAAATCTAAAGGTAATCTGTAAACAGAGAAATCAATCACTTTTCCTTTATAATAGTACCCGTTGCATTTTTTCCGCCCTACACCATTAAAAAAAAACCTTAAAGCAAAAGTTTTTAAAAATTTAAGTAGTTTTCAGACTGTCCGGGTCGGAAGATATTATCCTATTTTAATAATACAGGATAAAAACAAATATTTTTAAAAATTTCCCCGATTCTTTAAAATTATTTTTTGAAACTATTGCAAATATTACAAGAAATGATACTTGAATTTAAAGAAAAATACTAAAGGTTTTTTTTTTTCCTACAAAGTTTGATTACACAAATCTGCAATGTTTGAGCAAGAATGGGCAAAAATATTTTCGAGCTTTTTTAAGGATGAAACCACCAGTGGCGGATTTACTGGTTCGGGATTGAAGTTCTCTTATTCCGGGCACATGGAGCTAACACATGGGTTGACTGAGCCTATGCCCAGAAACCCCTATTTTTAACACGCTTTTATTTGCTTCACCTGTATCTACCTATGCAACGGAATCTTGCAACTTAATTTTGACCCACTTCCTGGGATCGGATTCATTTGAAACTTGGTATGCGATTTCAGACCCGATGACAATGCAATATTCTATAATCAAATTAATCAATTAACCATTAATTTAATTTATTAAACTTTTTAGCCGCATGTTAGCATAAATCCTCTAATATAAGACGAAAAACTCTTGTACAAACTAGCATTACGTGTCTATAGGAAGCCCTGATTTTTCAGCGGCAGACAAAATTTGTTCGAATGTTCCAAGGTAATTAGAACATGAATTGTAATTGCTTTTGATTTTCAAAAATGTAGGTTTGCCTTCAATTGGAAATTTATTGTTGGTCACAATCATTGTTGAACAATACTGTCAAGCATGCTTATTAGAATATCGGTTAAAAGAATATCCCGCTTAATGTAATACATTTTCAAGGTGCCAAATCGTTGTTGTCCATTATTTTAATCCCGTTTTTTTGATATCCTGTGTAGAATAATTTTTCGCGTAAAATTAGCTATTCCATTAAGCGGACTCGACTGTACTTTTATTACAATGTGTTTCAATTTTTTTAAGTAATAAAAATATTATTTGCGTACACATACTATAAAGTAAGATATGAACAAAAAAAAAAAAAAAAAAACCTCGGTGCATCAGGAATCCCCCCCCCCCTTTTTTTTCATCTTGTTATACTATGTGATAAAAAACATCTTGAACCTGTGAAATATAATGGTAAGAACCGCAACGCACATTCATACGACAATTTGCTACTTTTCTATGAATTTTTAAAATGTGTCAGGGACTTTCGAATATCCAGTATACTAGTTAAACGCATGTGTTAAACGCATGTTGAAGGCGCTAACATCAAAACCTTAAAATTGCGTCTGTAAAGAATTAAAAAAAAAAAAAAAAATCCCAAGGGCGCTGCGAAGGAGCTTTTGAAGGTCAACTCCCCTCCTCCGCCCCCAGAAACTTTAGTTTTAACAAATATTAGCAATCTTAGTGGCACGCTGAACCAGAAAACCCCTAAGAGCAAGGGCGCGACCCCACCCCCTAAATATTGCGAAGACCCCCCCTCCCAAAAAAAAATAAAGATAGTCACCCCTCAACCACCCCTCCCATTAAAAATGTAAATTGTGCAATCTGCGCCATGACATCCGCCTCCCTTGATCGGCACCCTTGCGCTAAATCAAGGACCAATTACAAAAAAATTTTGAAAAAAAAATAGAACCGACTTCAAAATTGCTCTAAAAAGTGAAAAATAATTTTATTCTTTAAACACCATCGATAATGCTTTTAAACATAATTTTTGAAGTTGGCGCAAAAACAAAACGTAAAATCCAGTGTAACCATGCTTCGTTCATATTTTTTTTCAGAAAAGCATCCAAAGTTACGAACGAAACATTTATATTGCTATTCAAATATGCTGTCATCAATGCATAATGTATGTGATAGTGAAGAAATTGGTCCTGGTTAAATTTATAGTTGTATTTGAGTTATGGCTGTGAATGATTTTATCTATCGTTTTTGCACCAACTTCAAAAATTATGTTTAAAAGCATTATCGATGGTGTTTAAAGAATAAAATTATTTTTCACTTTTTAGAGCAATTTTGAAGTCGGTTCTATTTTTTTTTCAAAATTTTTTTATTTCATTCTTTTTAGTGTAAATGTAGGTATTTCAGAAATAATAAGAAGTTACCATCACGAAACTTCACATTTTTTTCTTAAAAATGCTCTATACTAAAAAAAAAAACTATTGACACGCGTTAAACTTTAAGCGATTGGCACTAAAAACTTATCTTTGTTCCTCTCTGGAAATCATGCGTAGTTAATTTAATTATAACCATTTAAGTATTACGTTTTTTCTAACTAAATTACATTCCACAGCATCTAAGTTGCTCATGATGCAATCCTGTATTTTCTTACTTAGCCCCGATCATCTGTTATCGGCATAGATGATAACGATAAAAATACTACAGAGTAGTTGAGTCAAACCTAATGATAGCATTGTGAAGGCTAAGCAGATCCTAATCACTGCATCACCTCGCTTCCGGGTTAGGTTTACCCCTACTATGGAGCAATAGCACTGAAGAAAGGAAGATTTTGATAATTCACATAGGGTTACTATAAATCAGAGGGTTACTAAAATAAAATTATTTACGCCAAAAATGAGACGACAGCGCCAGATTCCCCATTATCGAAATATCCCTTGAAGAAATTTGATGCTTGCTTCAGAGAAGCTATCATTCAAAATTATCATTACAATTAATGTTACTGTTATATGGCACCAAACTTTTATAACAATGAGTTTCATATTGTCGCGTAGATGAAGATAGCGAAGACAATGTGAAAGCAAAATGAAGCGAATACTCGTTAGTCTCAACTCGAGATCTTTATTCAGAGCCACGAATGAACGTTACATCTCCTTATATACAACTTGAGAAAGTGCTGGAACTTTCCAGACTTGGAAAGATACAGAAATTAATAGAACATTCGAGAAAATACGGGAAACAGTAGAAACGAAATTTTAGTAAAATTCACTTTGTCCTAGTCGGGATTTGAACCCGGGTCGCTCGTGAGGGAGGCGAGAATTCTACCACTGAGCCACCGTTATCCATGGATAAAAAGTGCGAACTTCGCTACAATATCATTTTAATCATTTAATAGGGAAATTGCATAAAATTTACTGTTTTTTGCCCATAACCTTTTTTCTAAAGAACAAATATGGTCAAACAAAGTAATGGGACCTAAGTTGAGCCATCCCCTATCCATTAAAAAAAGAATCATCAAAATCGGTTCACTAGGTGAGACGCTATGAATGGACAAACAAACAAAAAAAACATACATACGGTATGAATTGATAACCGCCTCCTTTTTGAAGTCGGTTAAAAATAAATGATGATGTTCATTCATGTAGAAAACCCTTTTGTCCTCCTTAGTTTCGAAAACTTTTTTTTTTCTTCTTTTTTCTGTAAACAGAAGTGCTTTCGTGAGAAAATACCTTTTAATTTCTTTTCCCAAAGTGGGATTGTTCACTTCAATCACAAACCCATACAGAAACCGCAGGAATCTTTCGAACGAATAGGAAAAACGATATCCCAGAAAAAAAATAATTTAAATACTTTTCAAATGAGAAAGGCATACGAGTAAAAAAGCTTTTCGTCCAAACAAGGAGTGGCATCTTTCGACATAGCGACTGACTTGACTTTTTTCTCCATTGCTCAGTAAAGTAACGACTCTAGTTCTTTTTCATCTTACAGGATGTTTATGAAGTCTCGCAAAAATAATGAATATTAATTTTTTTTTTAAATGTTTCAGATTTATGCATTATTCTTTTTTTTCATTTTAATCTATTTCTCTTTTAAGCTTGCTTCCCGATGCCATTGGTACAATATTAGCAACTCCGCCCCAGCCCACACACACACAGCCAAAAAGGAAAATTTCAGCTGCGTTAGTGAAGTTGAAACTCATTAAAATATTCTCAGAACTACACAAGGTGCTCAAGTCGAGGATTATTGAAGCGAGAAAAACCCACTGGAGGTCACTGTGAATTTCCAAAAATTTTCTTATTTAGCAAATTTTATTTCACGAATCTTCAAAATTTGGAGTTCCATTCGGCAAAATTATCGTCATTCGGCAAAATTTGGACTTTTACTCTGCAAAATGATCATTGTTCGGCAAAATTTGGAATTTCATTCGTCAAAATTATTATCATTCTGTAAAATTTGGAGCTTCATTCGGCAAATTGAGAATTTCTGTCCTCCCAAAAACTTATGTTCGGGGCTCCCCTGTTTGTATTTTTTCTTTATGAGTGAAATAAAAAGAATCACAAATTTTTGCCTCATCAGGTATAGCCAGGGTTGGCAAAAGCCCGGGATTTTTTTAAAAAAGCCCATAGACCCAGGGGTTTTTTTGAATACCCCCCCCCCTAAAAAAAAACAACTAAAGCTGAGTTTTTTAGAAGAAATGTGGGTTTTTTGTCTTTTTTAGGGAAAATGTGAGGTACTTGTAGCATATTGTAGCGTAAGTATATGAACAAAGTGCAAAAATTGTCTTTGGGTAAAGAAAAGCTGGAAAACTAGTTAAAATTCAGTGTTTTCTGAAGAAAAGTATAAAAGACGGTGAAACCCGAGAATGGTGAAGTTTCAGATTTTTTAGTTTCCATGATTACCAACAGCTAAGGCTAAGTTACTTCTCAAGTGATAAAATCTATTGTTCGTTTTTAATTACTCTTTTTTTTTTTTTTGCTTTTTACTTTATTGTATTTCATTTTGTTATGCAAAACTACTCTAAAACCTCAAGTAGTTTAAATCCTTTTTTACTGAATTCCAGCTTAATCAAGACATTTCTTTGAATTTTATGTTGCTTGTTTTTCTATTTCTGTGTACAGAGTAACAAATATTAAACTTTTTCCTAAGATAATGAAAATACTGTACATCCTATTCTGTTTTCTGTCCAATCGTTTGTAAGACCTGTTAATTTCTAAAAAATGTACATTGTTTTTTCGAGATTTGTGACGCGTTGGTTTGCAGAAAATAATTCACATGAAAGCCTTTTAGCTAGAGTAGTTTTCTCTGTACAATCTACAAATATTGAGAAAATCAGGCGTGAGAGGACTTAGTCAAGATAATTTGAGTTATTTATTGGGAGAAGAAAAAGTTATATATTTATATAAAATCTTAGAAGTATTTTTTTAATGCCGTTAAGAGTTAAGAAATACTATTAAATTTCAAAATTCATTTTTTATCTCCATTGTCTGTGAAATAAAAAAGTTTAAATTGTGAAAGTATTTAAATTAATTAATTTTTTTTAATCTTCTCACAAAATTTAAAAAACCCTAAAGTGGGCTAAATAATGGTTTTTTTTTAAATGGGTTTTTTCAAAAAAACCCATTGGGTCCAACCCAATTGGGTCCAATCCGGCCAACCCTGGTTATAGCAGTAGGCATTCCTCCAAAAATCGTTGTTGAACAAAAGTATGTTAATTAATAAGGGTCTCTCCATAAATAATGTCACACTTTGAGGGGGTAGGGGCTAGGAGGCTTCATGAAATTGTGACAAGCAAAGGGAGTAAGAAGTGGGACATCATGCATTTTTTTAAAGAATATTTTTAAAAACAGTATCAGTTTACAAACACAGAGGTGAAGTGTGACACTTTGTTCCGAGGGGATAGGGTAAAAAATGTTGAAAAAAGTGTAGTATCATTTATATGAATAGCCTCTAAACCGTGTTTTAATTCGACACTTAATTAGAGGGTCCATGGCGTAGACTGCGCCCTTTTGGATCAGCTCTCGTTCTATTGAACGCTCTGCGTTTGGACGCTGGATTAGGCAAAGGGAGGGTGCCAATGGGCACCTCTGTTTCTGACGTGGTTTTAAATGAAAGGAAAAAAAATCTATGTCCAGCCATACAAGTTTTCTACATGTTAAGAAACCTTCCCGATAATTTGTTTTCACATGTAATTAGCATTTCATATCGATTTCGATGTAATTTTTTTTTTATTCAAGTATATTCGTGTGAAAAGTTTTTTTTTTCGGGGGATTTAAATAAAAATTTTAACAATAGATATGTGTTTTTGAATTTTTTTTGTCAAAGTTTCCCTGCGTTGTGTGTATTTGAATTTTAACTTGTACCCCAACGAACTTTGAATTACGCGCTCCTATCACGGTCCTGCCACACAGAGCGGCGGAAATTTTTACTGGAATGTAATGCCAGGGATCCGGACAAAACGTCCAGATCCAAAACGTCCACGGACATAACATCCATGACCAAAACTTCCAACGGACAAAACATCCGAGGGATTGAACGTCCGACGGACATAACGTCCAGCGGACATAACGTCCAAAGGACACAATGTCCGACGGACAAAAGGTTTAAGGACAGAACGTCCAGGACAAAACGTCCAATTTTCTGAGCAGGCTGGACAAAAGGATTTTAACGGATTTTAAAGTTGTTCCTTTGTCTCAACCGATTTTGTTGAATATATTTGTGTTTGTGTGACATGTGATGCAATCACCAGCAAAAAACGAGTTTTTAATATAGAATGAGTTTGCATAGATACCCCCCCCCCCCACACACACACACACTGACATGATGGAAAAATAAAATTCAAGTATTAGGTATAGGTTCCCCCTTTTTTAAAATAAAATGTGTTTTACGGCAAATGTAGCGTGGAGACGGCCCCCGAATTTTCACGTGATTTTTCCGCTTTTAGGCAGATGTGGGTGAGAATTCGGAATTTCCCCCTACTCTGGCGGGGATATTTGCGGATGTCTCATGAAGGGTTTTCAGGAGCACAGGTCACTTGAAGGTCAGTGATTGGAGGGAGAGAGAAAATTTTGCGGATGGGAAGATTCTTTAACAGCTGATTCCCTGCAGAGACAGTAAACAAACCCCTTTCAGTACTTGTATTATAGTGCCTAGAAAGAGTAGTGTGCCGACCGGCGCTTTTTTCCCCACGATTCTTGAAGACAAATTGTATGAAAACCGCTAGATGGCAGTGCGGTCGAGGTGTACGTTCAATTTCGCGGTGTTTACATTAGTAGACGCGGGATTTTGTTACAATTTAGTTCCGCGTTTCTCTTTTTTACCTTTATTTCGTGAACATTTCATGAAACAGCGTTTAAGGCTTTTAATGGAGGCATCAAAGTTGAACATTGGAAGAAATAAAGCTTTATCTTGTTTCGTACTAGGGTGCAAAAGTGGGTACAAAACATGCAAGGAAAAAGTTACGCTTTTTTAAGCTCCAGCAGATGAAGAAAAACTAAAGTGGAACTCGTTAATTCCCAGGTTAGATAAAGTTTTGATAAATATTGCTCAATTTGTGCTCTGCATTTCGAAAAACATTTTATTGAAACGCATTTTAAGCATATTATAAACGGTGAGGAAGTTTTGATTCCTCGGGGAAAAACTTTTTTGAAAGATGAGGCAATTCCAACAATTTTCCCAAGTCTGCTAACATACTTTACTAAAAAATTACCAAAGAAAAGGTCCATCAGGAATTATGCAGTTAAGAAAAATGTTCCCTGTTTGAAAAAAATAAAACTTGATCTTTCCGCAGATTAAACTGAAATAACCACGTATAAATCTATTATAAATGAAATTGTTCATATTAATTTGCTAACGAATATTGGGTTTGTATGAAATTTAAAAAATCTCCAAATATTGTAGTTTTTGTATATAATGAAAATTATGTGGAAAATAATATTGACGATGAAAAGATCACTATTGAAGTAGACACAAAGACAAGGATGTTTTCAAAACAAAATTTTACACAATTGACTGAAAATTTGATACTTATATTTTAAGGCAAATGTATTATCAATCGAGATGGCTTAGGGCGCAGTTTGTTGTTGTTTTTAATGCCACTTGGGAGACTCAAGCCCCATTCATGAAGCCAGCATGAGTTTAAAGCAGAAAGGAGCGACTCCTGAGTCACAGAGGCCCCTAAATGAGAAAGAGCCCGACTTGAGCTCAATATATGGTAGCACCACTTCTACAGTTTATAGGTCTGGAGAATAGGTTGGAAATCTCCAGCAATACTACGCCTGGTAACTGTTAGCGACCGAACATTCTACTTTCGGACAAACGGAATCAACAAGTACGTAAGTTATATTTATTTTTATTTATTTTTTTAATTTCAGCCTTTTTAAATCCTGTACGAAATTGATAATTATTTTTATTATCGTCCCCCGTTATCGAGATAAAAGCAGTGGTTGGAAGTAATGCGCTACAAGTAGCGACGCTACTGTAGTAGCTACATTTTTTAGTAGTTTGTAGTGTAGCGCACTACTTTTTTAAAAAAGTAGTGTAACGAGTAGTTAACTACAAAAAATAGTAGTTTGTAGCGATTTCTGGAAACTACTTTTAAATAAATGGGGGAAAAAAATCAAGGTTCAAACAAATTTGACTGGCTCAAATTTTACAAGTACATCAACGGATGCAATGAGAAATAAGATTCATAAAAATACGAGCTGAATTCAGGCATTTTATTTTGACGCCATACGTTCTATCTGTTTGACGCCATTAGTTTGTTTGCCATCGAAATTTTCATATTTCACCAATATTTATATTGAAAAAAGCACTTATTTTCGCAAAAATGAAGATATCGGTGATTTCGCGAGCTGAAAATTTTGTGAATTTTATATAAACAGACCGAAGATTGAAAAACAAAAATATTTTAGCGAGGCTTAAATTTCGACAGTATTCCCCAAATAAAAAGAAGCTACTGAAAATGTTATAGAAAAGGAAAAAACTGAACTGTTCTGGAGGACTTACAATAAATACGAGCATTACAGTGTATGAGAGTATAATAACGGACATTTTTCTTATTGTCTTCTGATGAGCTAATTTATCAATCTTTTATTGTTCAATCCTCTTACGGTGTGTGTATTAGGGTCCCCCCCCCCTAAAAAAATCGAAAGTTGATTTTTCAAGTCGCACACTCTTATATTTTATTCTTTTACGTTAAAAAAAATCACACAATTTGAACAACGGCAACAAGTGCCGATTATTTCTGAAAGTGTGAACCAGCACTTGTAATGCTAGGCCAAATTAAAGTAAAATGTTTTTTTAAAAACTCAAAATTTCTGTTGATAAAACTTTCCTCCTATACCCCACATATGCACAACAAAAACATTTATTCAAATTAAAAACCATTTAGATATCCCACACAAAGGCCAAACATTTATGATTTTCTTCAAAAAAATTAAGATATTCTATTTAAATTTATATGTATTTTTTTTAAATACTAAAAAAAATCAATTTTTTAAGTAAAGTTATAAATTTTAGGCCAAGTGTGGCATATCTAAATGTTTTTTTAATTTGAATAAATGCTCTTGTGGTACATGTGGGGTGTTGGGTATAGGGGAAACGTTTTATTAACAGAAATTTCGAGGTTCTAAAAAACGTTTTTTTTCTTTTTTTTTCGATTTCGCTTAGCATACAAGTACTGTTTTACACTCTCAGGTGCAAGTCAGCACGGGTTAACGTTGTGCAAATTATATGAAACTTTTTTTCACGATTGTTTTGACACAAGATGAAAAACAGAAGAGAGTATGCGACTTGAAAAATTGACTTTCATTTTTTGAGGGACAACCTATTGTGTATTCTTTTTATTTACTTATTTTTTTGGAAAGTAACGAAGTAGCGACTACATTTCAAAAGTAGTTTGTAGTTGCTACATTTTGAAAAAAAGTACTTGTAGTTGCAGTTAACTACATTTGTTACAAAGTAGTTGTAGCTGTAGTTCGCTACAAAAAAAAAATGTAGCTTTTGCAACCACTGGATAAAAGGTATTTAAGTCTCCCGAAATTTTAAGAAAAGTGGCAATTGGCAAGGGATTAAAGGTACCAATTTCTCATAGACGATTTCCTCGTCTGCATGTGGCAGGATATCCATATCTACAGAGCGTGAGAAAGATGTCTGTCCCCATCGTAACTCGCTAAATTTGGAACAACGAGACTCGCTTTTCTTAAAATTCCCATAGGCTTTAAAATCTCATATATCGGCGACGGGAAAATATTTTTGCGTCCAAAAACATGTATCACAATGTTCTTTTGATCGCTAATTATTTAGATTTTTTAATTGTAACACTGTCATGTTGTTTCCTGATTAAGGGTAGGGAGATTCAGAAGCTGCGCTTCCTTCTAAAAGAACATTTTAAAGCCATCATAAGCAATGTTAGACAAAGGAGAGGGACGAGGAGGTTCCCCATTTGTTTTTAGTTTTTAAGGATACATTTCTTTCGCTATTTTACATATGAGATAAAAGATAAAAATATATAAATACTTTTTTTTGACAATGATAACGTCAGATTCAAAAACACTTCTATTTCGATAATTATCGACAACAAAACCGTTTGCTGGCAGGTTCTAAAGACAATTTTTTTTAATGTAATATTAATTAAAAATAAAACAAGACATACATAATGCGATTCCTTTATTATATTTTACACTATTCATTCTTTGTAAAACAAATAAAAAAACATCTTATCCTACGTTTCTTACCTTCCATACGCAAATGGAACATAATCTGCCAAATCACTTGTTGACCGCGCAATTTCTAATGTGAAATACCGACTTTGAAAATATTACGTAAGAATGAGTTTGACCCCCCCACGCCCCAAAGGTACGTAGAGGCTTTTCCAACCCCCCTCCCCTCGGCTCCCTTACGTACTTAATGAATGACTCCTTATAGTCTATTATTTTCATTGAAGATAAATTAGCATAAGGTAATTTTATGTTCTTCAAAAAATAAATGAACACCCACGTAACAAATAGCACTTATTACAGAATTTGTCTTTTGCGTAGAAATAAGTTCAATCCAAAAAACGGGGCTTTTAAACTGCGAAATGAGCATGGAATCGCTGATTTAAAACGAGTCTGATTGAGGAGCATAACGTACTTCTCGAGCGCCATCTGGGTTTTCCTCAGATCTGACCTCACTTTTTCCCCGTCGATCCTAAATTTTTGAGAGGGAGGATATTCTCAATTCGCCGGATGAAACTCCCAATTTATCAAATGATTTTAAAAAAAACTAAATCCAAGCATGCATGCACACATACATACTTACATTTACTGAAGAGAGACATTTGGCATTCTTTAAAAATAGATGAAAATAGTTTTTCAGCTCTGTCTTCAAATTTCCCGAAAAGTAAGTCAAAATTAAACCGTATGAAATTTTTTTTGAAAGCACGTTGACCTCCCGTCAAGACGCCGCCTGTGCCTTCTCGGTCGGCATTTATCATTCTCACTCAAACAAATTTTTGTTTTTATTTTTCAGACATGTCTTTATTTTGCATAAATATAACGATTCAAAATTTAAAAATATTCGTAGTGTACAGTTGAAAATCGATGAATTTTAACTTACATATATATTTTTTTATTAAAGTTGTATTCATTTTTTTATTTTTTTCTGATTTAGATTTAAATTTTAAAGGTTTATTTATTTATTTATTTATTTATTTTATAATTTAGGTTTTACTTATCAAATTTATTTCCTTTTACCTTGTTCTTGTTTTTGGATTTGAGTTTTATTTATTTATTTTATTTTAATTTGTTTTTGCATTTAATGTTGTATTTATTCATTTGCTTAATATTTTGCCTTTGTATTTAAGTTTTATCTACTTATTTATTTAATTTTTATCGGTTTATTTAAATTTTTATGTATCATTTTGATTTTATTAATTAATATATTTTTATAATTTTTATGTATCTATTTATTTTTCTGTAATGTATCTAGTTATTTGCATTTTATTTATTTTCTTTTCGTTTATTTTAATAATTTTTATTCAATAATTTATTTATTAATTTATTTGTTTCTTTTGAATTTTGCGTTCATACTGGGTTTACAATGTTACTGCTTGAAACTGGCCCAGTTGAATTTTAAACTTCAAGTATTGTATTTGCCTTTTGAATTTACCTAGGTTTTTTTTTTTTTCTCTCATACAACGGGGAAAAAAAGAAAATGCTTTTATAGTTTTCCGAATACTAGAGTAGAAATCACTTTTAGAAGTATGTAATTTATTTTGGCATTCATACTGTCTCAAGTTTCACTAAATTAGAAACAATTATGCTTTTTACAGCTGCATTAAGCGTTTGTTCTTCTCCGGTTTGCGTAACTTTGTTTTTATATGTTAAATTGCACCAACGTTGCTTGAAGAATGTAGATCAAAACTAATTTTGTTTATTCATTCGAATGAACCTTTCGTAAGAAATTCTATTTTAATTATTTATTTCTTGTAAACGAGCAACAGCGCTAAAAATTTTCACTCAAAAATGATATTATTTGTGGGAGAAAAATCAATGTTTAAATGAGAAAAGTAATCCGTATTGCTTCAACATAATTTAAATATTTTATTTCAAAGCTATTTTAGAGCTGTTTTTTTTTCTTTCTGCCTTGGGGATACCAAAAAAAAAAAATAGACATTTGATTTTCTCAAATTTGTAGAGTTATATATCCTATGGTGGAACAAGATAGCAGTAAATAAAAATTTTAAACTACATGATAAAAGAATGACAAAAAGCAAACTGGTTCCGCCCGGGATCGAACCGGGGACCTTCTGCGTGTAAAGCAGACGTGATAACCACTACACCACGGAACCACACATTCTCCATCGAGTTTGTGCTATATATAGCTGACTTAGCTTAAAACTGCAATCGCACGTTATTATTTGCGGAGACCGGGGAAACTGTTCGAAACTACGTCAGCTCAGAGAAGTGATAACAGATGTACGTTGAAGGAAGATCAATGAATCGTAATGCAGTTTAAAACAACGCTTAAAGTTTTTCTTTAAATAGTATTAGTTACAGTTATTTTTAATTAGACTTTGACATGTCTTTGGACAGACCTCTATTTCCAATTCACGGCTCAGCAAATTTTTTTCTTTTTTTTCCCTAGTTGTTTTATTTCGTCCTTCCATTTTTACTTTACTTCATCATTGCAAATGTTACCTTCCTTTAACTAACTTTATTTTCTTAATGTTAAAAAAATAATTCCACTTGTTTGTGTCCACGTCTCCTTTTTAAAGCCGCTTCAAAAATGATGTAATTTTTTAATACATATTTATGTTTGCAGTTAATTATATCCCTCGTTTATTTATTTATTTTTTATATTTAATTTGCCAATATTTTTAATATGAAATTTTAAGAAAAATGCTTTACCGATGGGTATCAAAATAGATAGTTCGGTTCGGTAAAGAAATCAAAACTTCGTTTTTTTTTTCGATATTTCTTTTAATTAAAATGATTAGTTTATCTTATTTTATTTTATTTTAATTTTTTATTATTATTCTTATTTTATTTTTATTTAATTTTTATTGTTATTATTATTTTATTTTATTTTAATTTTTATTATCATTATTATTTTCTTTTTTTTAAAAGAATTTTATGCTCCCCCAAACCATTCCCCTTCTTCACCCGCTTTTGTTAAAGTGGGTGGGCTGTGCGGGAGAGCGTAAACTGTACCCTCACCTCCGAAAGTAAAGGAGCTTTGTCGCCCCCTCAATTTTCAGAATTTAAAATTAATGAGCTGTTGAAATTTTTTTTTTCGAGGTGTATTAATTAACTTCATGGAAAAAAAAAACAATTCTAAATAAACGGACTTTTTACGTGTTATTTCATAAGAATGGAAGAGTGAATTCTACGGTGGCACTCCGCTTTGGTTTTGAGGCCATAACGCAGAATTTTTAGACGTAATTTGATCATTAAGGTTAAAATTCGATTCCCAAAAAAAGCATTAAAAAACTAGAAGTTTCGTCCAGAACTAAACGAGCCTGCTTTCCCGTGTACACCAATATCGACTTCCTTGTATCTGACCAAAATTAGCTAAAATTGCAAATTATTTAAAACGTAAACATTTTAACCTGATTTCTAGAAATAAAGTACGTTTCGCTCATCTGAAGAAATAGATGCGTAAAAAAATAAATAAACGAACAAATAAAGTATTATCACCTTTCAAACAAAGGAGCTAATATATTATTTTTCAATAAAAAAAATCTTCAATCGCTTTCAAAAAGAAATATACATAATAAGCTCATTAAAACGAATACATTATTATCTCTTTATCTTCTTTACTAAAAATAAAGTTGAAAGTCTCTCTGTCCGGAGGATGTATGTAGGATGTCTGGATCTCTGTGACGCGCATAGCGCCTAGACCGTTCGGCCGATTTTCATGAAATTTGGCACAAAGTTTGTAGCATGGGGGAGTGCACCTCGAAGCGATTTTTCGAAAATTCGATGTTTTGCTTTTTCTATTCCAATTTTAAGAACAAAAATATCATAAGATGGACGAGTAAATTACGAAATTATCATAACGTGGAACCGTAACATGGGTACAAGCCAATTGGCGAGAAAATTCACCATACATTACTTGTAAATATACAGGAGAACCAAAAGGCCTTTTAATTTTTCGATTACGGGCATAGCTGTGAGGGTACCACTAATTACTAAATATATAGCAGATAGTCTCTCTGTCGGGATTTCTGTCTGTCAGGAGCTCTGTCTGTCAGGAGCTCTGTCTGTCAGCGTCTCTCTCTGTCCGGATCTCTGTCTGTCAGGATCTCTGACGCGCATAGCGCCTAGACCGTTAAGCCGATTTTCATGAAATTTGGCACAAAGTTAGTTTGTAGCATGGGGGTGTGCACCTCGAAGCGATTTTTCAAAAATTCGATGAGGTTCTTTTTCTATTCCAATTTTAAGACCATTTTTCATATAAATTTGATAATATGGGGAAGAATGTGTTTATCTTTCTTCTTCTTTATCTTTACTAATAATAAACATGGAAGTTTCTCTGTCCGGATCTCTCTCTGTCCGGATTTCTGTCTGTCTGTCAGTAACTCTGTGACGCGCATAGCGCCTAGATCGTTCGGCCGATTTTCATGAAATTTGGCACAGAATTAGTTTATAGCATGGGGGTGTGCACCTCGAAGCGATTTTTCGAAAATTCGATTTTCTTCTTTTTCTATTCCAATTTTAAGCCCATTTTTCATATAAATTTGATAATATGGGGAAGAATTTGTTTTCTTTATCTTTATCTTTATCTTTATCTTTACTAATAATAAAGCTGAAAGTCTCTCTGTCTGGATCTCTGTCTGTCTGTCTGGATCTCTGTGACGCGCATAGTGCCTAGACTGCTCCTCCGATTTTCATGAAATTTGGCACAAAGTTTGTAGCATGGGGGAGTGCACCTCGAAGCGATTTTTCGAAAATTCGATGTTTTGCTTTTTCTATTCCAATTTTAAGAACAAAAATATCATAAGATGGACGAGTAAATTACGAAATTATCATAACGTGGAACCGCAACATGGGTACAAGCCAATTGGCGAGAAAATTCACCATACATTACTTGTAAATATACAGGAGCACCAAAAGGCCTTTTAATTTTTCGATTACGGGCATAGCTGTGACGGTACCACTAATTACTAAATATATAGCAGATAGTCTCTCTGTCGGGATTTCTGTCTGTCAGGAGCTCTGTCTGTCAGGAGCTCTGTCTGTCAGGAGCTCTGTCTGTCAGCATCTCTCTCTGTCCGGATCTCTGTCTGTCAGGATCTCTGACGCTCATAGCGCCTAGACCGTTAGGCCGATTTTCATGAAATTTGGCACAAAGTTAGTTTGTAGCATGGGGGTGTGCACCTCGAAGCGATTTTTCAAAAATTCGATGAGGTTCTTTTTCTATTCCAATTTTAAGACCATTTTTCATATAAATTTGATAGTGGGAAGAATGTGTTTATCTTTCTTCCTCTTTATCTTTACTAATAATAAACATGGAAGTTTCTCTGTCTGGATCTCTCTCTCTGTCCGGATCTCTCTCTGTCCGGATTTCTGTCTGTCTGTCAGTAACTCTGTGACGCGCATAGCGCCTAGATCGTTCGGACCGATTTTCATGAAATTTGGCACAGAATTAGTTTATAGCATGGGGGTGTGCACCTCGAAGCGATTTTTCGAAAATTCGATTTTCTTCTTTTTCTATTCCAATTTTAAGCCCATTTTTCGTATAAATTTGATAATATGGGGAAGAATTTGTTTTCTTTATCTTTATCTTTACTAATAATAAAGCTGAAAGTCTCTCTGTCTGGATCTCTGTGACGCGCACATTGCCTAGACTGCTCCTCCGATTTTCATGAAATTGGGCACAAAACTAGTTTGTAGCATGGGAGTTTGCACCTCGAAGCGATTTTTCGAAAATTCGATGTAGTTCTTTTTCTATTCCAATTTTAAGAACAAAATTATCATAGGATGGACGTGTAAATTACGAAATTATCGTAACGTGGAACCGTAACATGGGCACAAGCCAATTGGCGAGATACGAAATTATCATAACGTGGAACCGTAACATGTGTACAAGGCAATTGGAGAGAAAATTCGATACACAGGCGAACCAAAAGACCTTTTAATTTTTCTATTACGGGCAAAGCCGTGCGGGTACCACTATAGTAAATAAAAGTAAGGTTTCAAAGAAATTCTGGAAGGAAGTCCGTGGCGGACGTGTGTCCAGGAGACCCCATAGCACCTACAGCCTTGAAATTTTGTACAAAATTACTTCGAGCCTCTGGGGTGTGCTGGGGTTTTAATTTTCTTTTAATTTGAATTATTTTTTTTAATTAATTTTTTAAGCTCAAATTTCGCATAAATTGCCTATTATTGCCTATTAAAAGAGTGAAAATTACTTGCACATATTAATATTATATATCGTTGGAATGGGTAGAATTTTGCGCGTTCTACGCAATTTGTTTCAATGCTCTAACTTAAAAAAGGCGGGAGTTATTTGCGTTTTTAGCTCGAACTCTTTTAAGTTTAGCTAAAATTTAGGCACTACTTTCTTCATTAAATCTATCCGTAAAAAGCAAAGGAATTGCCCTACAGTTTGACACCACTGAAGAGAGCGGCTTTTTTTAGTCAGATCTAACTCGACCTAAGGTCGAAAAACTGAGCTTCTATCTCCAAATGAAAAAAAGTTACTAGTCGTTTTAAAAATAAAGTTCGAATAATCCTCATCTTCATTAAAATTACTGATGTTTTATTTGGCGTTGCCATAGTTACGTCTTTTTGATTTGCATGTTTCTTCCTTCCCTTATTCACAAATTTTAAGGTTTTCGATTTTAACGGAAAATCTTAGGCTCAACTCATTTCAAGCCCCGAGCTAAAGAGCATAATATATTACTGAGGCCATGAATATACAAAACTGCAGTTTCGCAATGCTCAGGAGCCCCTTAGCCCTTACGGCTCTGCAAGTTGGTGCAAGTTATTTTGAAACCCGGGGAAGGGGTGCTTTTTGATCCAAAGGGAGCTCATAATTTGTTTTTAATCTGTTTCTTTTTAACTGACTATTTTAATTTTTGCGAATTAAATAAGATTGCCAAGCAATCTTCGGAGGTTGGTCAGGGCTAGCGAGCAGATGGCAGAGCCCCCTAGTATTTAAAAATTCGTTTGTTTTTCCCCTGTTGCCAAAAATGAATTTAAAAAAAAAAGAGCAAATGTACTTTCAAAAGCAAATAAAAACCATTTAAATGTCAACTTAAAAGAAAAAATAGCTTTATCAAAAAAAAAAAAAAACGGCTGCACTTATCTTTATTTAAAACATAAAGCACTCCGAATATCTCCGCAAACACTGAATACATAAATTAAAACTACAGAGTGAAAATGAAAACAAATTATATCAACGATAGTTATTTCACAGTAAAGACCATGGCTGCGGAGTTAGAGTCGGAGTCAATCTCATTTTTGGGTCAGCGAGTCAGAGTCGGGAGTCGAAGGTTTTTCATTCAAAGACTCGGAGTCAAAATCGGTCATTTTCCTTAAAGTCCGTATCTTCGCTAATGTTTGCGGGGTCGGAGTCGGACTTATTTTGGGATAAAGGAGTCGGAGTAGGAGTCAAAGACTTTAAATTTCAAAGAGTCGGAGTCAATCATTTTTCCTCGTTGTCTAAATTTTTGCCAAAGCTACGGAGTCAAAGTTGGAGTCGGGGAGTCACAGTCCGACTTTTTTTCGTGTACAGGAGTCGGAGCCGAATTATTACTGGAGAGCCAACAGTCATAACATATTGATGCTGCTCCCTAGCAAATATCCTCACAAGTTTTGGAGCATCAGTCGAGCTTCGGTTTAGCATGCAGAAAGAATAATCTGTTTTCTACCAAGTCGAGTAAATTTTGAGTTGAACGTTTTGAACCTTATTGTGAATAAATAATACGTAGTTAAGAAAGAACAAATATATGAAAATTAGCAGAATTGTATAATTTTTTGAGAATTGTATTTGTATGAACTGAAAGTTATTAACTTTTTTTGCACGTTAAAAATAAATTTAAACTTGGCGACGGGGCAAGTTTATGCGTTGACGGCTGAGTCACCTTTACGCACGTTCTTACTGTGTCTTACTTCTAAACGTGCCCCGGAGCTTTTTTCGCTCCGAACTGCCTCAAAACTTTTTAGTATTTTCAGGCTATTTAGTTTTGAAAATCACCATTTAATTTTTAATTGAGTTACACATTTGTATCTTATAGCTTTCACTCATATGCCTTCACTGTCTTCATGCCCCCTCAACTTCAACTATTTAGTCTGTAATGAATTTGCTTTATTTTAGCGATGGTAAGACATTATGTTCAAAACACTAACAGAACCACGTTAGGTGTCAAAATAAATATGCGTAAACGCGCCCCGTATCCGGGGCAAGTTTACGCAACCGACTTGGACTCATAAATGATTTTTTTTAACGGTTAAAAACACAAGCTGGGCAACAACTGAATTCAAATTTTGACTCCATTAACTGCTTCACAAAACCGCTGTGTCTAAAATTTCCCAAGTTAAAACATAAAAATGAGAAAATTCGTTGAAAAAAAACCGCGTAAACGTGCCCCGGTCTACCCTGCAAATTTACTGTCAAAAATTTAAAATAATGTTCCAATGCAAGTTTTATTATGAAATGTACCTCTGTTCATTCTTTATGCACCGCAGTTTTCAGAATAAATATACAACTTGTTCATTTCTTCTTCCTTTCGGTGCTTAATTGCACAGGTTTATTTTGATGCGGACTACAATCTGAGTGCTTTGCCTCCCTTACGCATGATCAGGGGTGCCCATCCCCCCCAAGCTCAATGGCGCAAAATCCCCCCCCCCCCAAAACTTTTCTCGCTTTTGAATAAGGTTAAAGGTAACACTCTTTCGAGTTTCTAATTCCCAGGAAAACTAACGCGAGGAGGGGGGGGGGGTAACGCTAACTACTGTCATCTGAACCGAAATATCGTTGGATTGTTGACACGTATCACCTCATAAAACTTACAAAATGACTCTTGAGTAAAAAAGTTTAGTTTTTTTTTCAAACGTAAATAAAAAAAATACAGAGAGTGGATCCCCCCTTCTGGTTTGGGATAAAGTCATTACTGTATGTAAGCAAGTTGAACCTTGTCGGAAGTATAATATTCAGTCAGATAGGGGGTCGGAAAAATTTTGAAATTGTAGTTATAAAAACACAGTTTTAGACATTAATTGGGAAGGTTTGTTGCATTGATTGGAACGATTCGGTGGTCCCTCCCCGGTATTTTTTTTCGAAATTGAAATATCAAAAAAGTACTTGTAGATACTTTTCTGTTATGTAAAAGAGGTGGGTTCGGGGACTCTCCCCTGAAACGTTTTCAAAATAGTAGTTCATAAAAACGGCGATTTCAGGCTATCTATGGTTAGGGGACAGACATTTTTCGGAATTTGGAGCTCTAAAATCGCACTTGCAGCCGCCCTTCGTGACGTTAAAGAAAGGAGTTTTCGGAAGCACTCCCCAGAAATTTTTTTCGAGATTACAGCCTGAAAACCAAATTTAAGACGATCTTTAATGATTTTGATGAGAGTGGGGAAGGGAGAGGGGCGCTCCACTTAAATGTTCCACTTAAATGCTGTTGATTAAGAAACGCAATTTTGATAGATCTTTGGTAATGTTAAAGGAAGGAGAAGTACGGTGGCATTCCCCCGGCATTTTTTCGAAATTGAAACTCCAAAAAGGCAATTGCAGATATAGTACAGTGCAATTAGACATGAACCTCAACATCCAAAGTAAAAGTTTCCTGTCAACTCCAAATTGTTGTATACTGTCCACATATTGTTTGGTAAAAAGTTACACCGTTTTCAGCGTCGGGTTTTGGGGGGAGGGGGGGGAAGAAGTTGGTAAATTAGTAGTTTTTATCAGTTTTTCCGAAATATTTAGAAAACTATAGTGTTTAGCGCGAAAAGTGCAATATACAAAATAAGCTACACTAAATTACGAACAAAATGGTCCTAAACATTATTTTGTTAAGTGAACGATTCCAGAGTTACGGCGGGTGTAAAGTAGAAAATTTTCGCATTTTTAAGATTTTCTCGGGAAGTGCAATTCTAACTACTACGTAAACAGAAATAACTAAATAATTTTATTAAAAAGTAATGTTGTACAATCGTATTCTAGTCAAAAAGAAACTAAGAGGCACCACACGGGGTTAGAAACGTAGAAATACTGGGAACGAGAACCGGTTTTCTGCAATTTGCGTGAACTGTGATAAAGCAATTGAAGTTAGACTACTAGCTTCAAAAAAGATTGAGAACAAAACATTCAGAGATACTCTTGAAAAGAAAGTTAGCTGTTCAGTCTCTAGCCTCTATTACCAAGTCTATAATAATTAACAACACCACTGTATGTGTGAACACTAATACCAGGGGTGTTTGTGATCCGAAACTTCAGAAATTTCCAAAACTTATGGGTTGACAACACATTCTAAAACTGAAAAATTATTTCAAAAAATAAAAAATAAATAAACTTTAAAAATAATTTTCATTAATGATTTAAATGATTTTTGTATGCATATTTGAAGAGTTTTTACTGGGGAGGGAGAAGGGTCTAGCTTCATAGTTTCAGGAAATTTCACACTGCCTTCAAAAAATTTTACTTGAGTCCACGTGCACCCCTGCCTAATACTCTCTCACATCGGATGGTGTGCACTGTAAGAAAATATGAGAGACTTTAAGAAATACTGTCGAACCCGCTTAAGTGAATAGCCATTTTGCCACGAAAAAATATTCTAATAAGCGGGATATTCCAAAAACCGGGATAAAAATAACACATTACATTGGTTTGGTACATTGAAAATGTATTATATTAAGCGGGATATTCTTTTAACCGATATTCTAATAAACGGGCTTGACTATTTTAATTCGAATTACGTGCATATCATCCACCCTTGTTCGACGAATCTGGCTTGATACGGAAGGGGAGCAAATCTCCAATGGTGTCTGTTGTGGTTCCAGATTCAAATGAATCATCGATCACCCCTTATTTAGAAAAAGCGTCCTATATCATTAATGAAGATCACCTTCTTCATCGTGTTTTCTGACGTTTCCCAGCTACCTTCAGACAGATTTGCGAGCAATACATAAATTACGTTAATTGCTCATTATAGGCCAGCAACTTGTTTTTGATGAATACGAGCAAGGAACCACAAAAGATGAAGAACAATTATGTAGATCACGTTCTACGACTAACATTGAAGTCAAAGTTGAAGACTCAATCGATGTAACTATCAACCAACGTGAATTTCTAGCTAACACTAAGAACAAAATGGGCCTAATTTCTCTCCTGACAATGTACTTGCAAAGAGGCGGTTGCACAGTTCACCAAGCATCGGGTGACGATGACTTATAGTTTTAACAGCGATTGATAAAGCTAAGAATGGAGTTGAAGCTTGTGTGATCGGTGATGACATGAACTTAGTAGTCCTGTTGAATGTTCACACACCATCAGAAAACAAACTGAAAATGGTGGTACCAAAGAAAGGCAATCAGCAGGAAAAGGTATGCACTGTTTCGGACATTCAGCGAAGCATTGGAGACATGAAGGGTGTACTCTTTGCAATATACGCCTTCACAGGATGTGACAATGTACCATCTTTCTACAAGAAGGGAAACATTTCACCGTATAGGAAAGTGTAAGCCAACAACGCTCTTCGTACGAAGCTTTTTAAGTCCTTAACGATTCCAAAGCTGACCCCAGTGCGGTGGCTGACACAGGAAAGTATTTCTTTCTTGCGATGTTTGGAGCAAAGAATACTGAAGATCTAGATAGTTTTCGCTACCAGTGTAACTTGCAGGCTATTGCAACGCAGCCCATTCATTGTTCAAGTTGGCTTACCCTTACTTCTACAGTTACCAGGCAGCATTCATACAGTGGCTCCCAAAAGTCTTCGTACACCTGCGACTTTCAACGAAATAGGCCCCAAATCATTGGTTAGAATTAATATTTCGGAATAGGTATTTAATTATAAGATCTATGATCAATTTTTAACAAAACTGCATGAAAAGTTTTCAAAAAATATTAAAACTTAATTTTTTAAAAATCAAAAACCGAAAAGTGCCGGAAATTTTATCTCACAAAAGTCTTTGTACACTTTATAAAATGTCTATATATTAATGAATAATCTAACTTTTGATTAAGTTATTAATTAGTAGAATATCATACAGTATTCATAACACCTTTTAAACGTCTGGGAATAGATTTCATTCTTTTTCTTTCTTTTTTTAGCGTAATTTCTGAGTAAGTGTTCTACCACACTTCGGGTATTACTATTTCTAGCTCTATTTTCGTTTTAAAGCCCTATTTTCGTAATCTAGCCTCCAGATATCTCTAAATACGTTACATTAAGTTACAATCTGGAGATTGAGGTGGTATTTTCTAAACTTTAGGACAATTTTCGAGGCACTAGACGCAAACGTTGAAAACCGTGTGCTTCTTATCGTTATTTTGATAAAAAACAAAGTTGTTTCCAATAACCAAATTTTTGGCTAAGAGTTCAAAATTGGTTTTTAAAATATTTAAAGGAACAGCATGATTCATTATTTCATCAAAAAATTACAAACTATCAAGTCCTGATGCTGATATGCACACTCACACTAAAACACCTTCACCGTCCTGATTAATTGATCCAAATAAGTTCTTAAGATTAAGTTCCTAATTTTTTCTTCTACTTACAGTTATACAACAATTCAACCAAAAATGTTGAATTAATTTCCATGTGTAAGTAAGACGTGATTCTAAAACGTTTTTAGCTTATTTATCATTGATTTTGAGACGAAAAGCGTAAGCTTTCTGTTTTTTCGAACGACCAAGAAAATTTCTGCGGGAAGAGATCCCATTCAATCCAGCTAATCAGAAAACTTGGCGAACAATTTTAGGTGAAAATTAAATGTAAAATGTTTTATTTAACTCTGCAGAAACTTTTACAGCACTCAAATGTGTATTTTTCATAAATGTTTTAACTTTAAATCTCCGATCACGTTTTGTCAACTTTGCCGGTTGACCTTTTCTTACCTTGTTTTCGGTCCGATTCCTTTCTTCAAAGCATTTTATCAAGCACTTTACTATACAAACAAATAAATTAACTAATTTAGAGACAGTTCAAACTAATTTACCACTTCTGTGGGGAAAAAAAATCAAATTTTGAATGGTGTTTGCATTTTTTTACGAATACCAACCATTTTACAGTAATAAGCATAATGTTAAGGAATAAATAAACAAAAAATTAAAGCCAAATGACTTATAAGGGTCAACACAATGCAAAACTATTAATAAAACTGTATATGATAATTTTAATCATGAATTTATTCGAAAATATTTGAGTGTACGATGACTTTTGTGGCGTGTTATTTCTCTGTCTCTTCGTTTTTCTGACCCATTTCAAAAAGAAGATCCGTCAATATTTTGAAAAAACCAATGGGTTGTATTTAGAATGACATAGGAATGAAGTGGAAAAATATTGCACTTCATATTCGAAATCAGTTTCGAGTTATTTTGATTTTACTAAAAAATTTCAAATTGTACGAACACTTTTGGGAGCCACTGTATACCACCAGGTTCAGCAGCAGCTGGATGAAGAAAAGAATTTACCTCCTGTGGGGGTGGAAGAAGATTGGTGAATACCTGAGACCAATTACAACAATGCCTTCTGTAACTCCCTAGGAATTACTTTCCCTCATAGTGCGCGTTTAAAAAGCCGAATGCGTCCATAGCTGCGAGTGGCAGAAGTAGTGGTCTAAACTGCTCAAGCATGTGCAGTATTTGCTCAGGTCTAGGAAGTAATAACAGGGGCACTAATATCATAGACGAAGATCTAGAAGAGGACTATGGTATGCTTGAACAGGACTGAATCCTGATGAATACTTTACATCACAATATGTCGCATTCAACGTTCTACATTTTTATTAAATATTAGTATTGAACTCAGTGTACGAACGTCAAAAAGTTTGATAAAATATGGTTGCAATATGCAGGCGAATATGCCTATTTTCTAAAGAAAAAACTTCAAAAGCTGCACTTATAAAAATGTTATTATTAAAAATGATATAACTATAAATCATAATTGTTATGAATTTTTATAATTTAAAATTATCTATGTTTATAATATATTTATTCTTATTGCGGCATTGTCTAGAGAAAATTTGGGTCTCTCCGTGCAGCAGATTTATATAACCACGGTCCATGAATGCTTCTTTTCCCTTAAAAGTAGAGCCCCTTGAGTGGTGAGGTTGTCGTCCCTTCAAGGGCTAATCACAAACATACCACTGGCCCCATAAATCGCAATTTGCTTTTAAAAAACACTCCCGAGTGATAATGAATTTTTTTTCCGAAAAATCTAAAAAAAATACGAAAAATTTCTATTTTTCACCTATTGTAACTCTGGAACCGTTCACTTAACAAAATAATGTTTAGGACCATTTTGTTCGTAATTTAGTGTAGATTATTTTGTATATTGCACTTTTCGTGCTAAACACTATAGTTTTCTAAATATTTCGGAAAAACTGATAAAAACTACTAATTTACCAACTTCTTCCCCCCTCCCCCCAAAACCCGACGCTGATAACGGTGTAACTTTTTACCAAACAATATGTGGACAGTATACAACAATTTGGAGTTGACGGGAAACTTTTACTTTGGATGTTGGGGTTAGGCCCCTTTTTCGGTCTATTTGCACCGTACTAATAGTCTTTGATCCTGTTAAGAGGAGGGAAGGTTCAGGGGCTCCTCCCCATAAATTTTTCAAAATTGCAGTTCTGGAAACTCAGTTTTATATTACTCTTAATGGCAAAGAGGGCGTTTTTTGAGCGTTACAAGTGGAGGAGCTCAACTGGAAGTTTACCGAAATTGCAGTCGCATATCCAAAAAAGATGGGTCAGACACAAATTCACTATAACAGATATTTTTCAGAAATCCTCAAAATTGATTCAGCTATTCAGCACACATCGAAATTCAGAACTCGAAAATTTTCCCGAATCTAATACTTCCTTCTATAACATATCAGATACAGAAGAAAATAAAAATGATTTTAGAAAAATAATTAAAATACCTGAAGAACAAAACGATCTACTTCCAACAGTGACCTAACGTCATTGAAAGTTTTATAAAAATCATCTAATGATAAATTGAAAGAACAATCAATTTGAAAATGGTAGAAAAAAACGAGAGTAAAGTGAAATGAAAAATTCTACATAAACTTAAGCTGATTTATGAAGAAAGTGCATTAATTTTCAAGTGATGGGCTAAAAAATATTTTAGTGAAACCTGTATAAGTTGACCACTTGCGGTGCACTACTTTAGTGGTCAACTTAAACAGGTGGTCAACTTATAAAGGTTGAATTATATGATATAGATCAGATTCTGTGCCTGAAAATAGCGGTCAACTTAGATTGGTGGTCAACTTAACAGGTTTTACCGTATTCGAAAACTTCAAAATTAGTTTTAAACGATTGTTTTGGTGCAAATGAATCCATGAAAGGCTAGAGCATAGTAGTCAAAATTCTTACAAACAATAAATAAATAACAGGGGGGGGGGGAACAATTTAAAAACTTTATTTTAGCCATTTTTGACCTATTTCTCATCATTGTTACACGTATTTCTCATACAAAACTGTGTTACTTCCAGAAAATCTATATAAATAAAACAAAGAATACATGTGCATATATCTATGCATGTTCCCCATACAAATCGAGTTTAAATCGGATCTCGACCAAATTTGACAGGGACATACTTGGGCACTCGAGAAGGAACGTAGAGGGATTTTCAAGCGGCAAAGAAGCATGGATGTAAAGAAGTACCGAACAGTTCCAATTTTAGTTTTAGGACCTTAAATGGCATTAAAAGACTCTTTTTACCCGAAATAATTATCCGATCGGTTCGATTTTAGTCTCATTTGAAAGTCCGCAAAAATACCTCTGAAGTAGATCTACTTCTCTTGGATTTCAAAACCATCAATAAGGCTGTAAAGTCAACAGGAGAAAAGTTATACGCATTTTTAGGTAAAGGAACACCAAAATAAAATCGGAAACTTATTGTCTACGGCGAGCTCAGTTTTAATTATCGTCAATAAAATCACTGAAAAGAAAGATTTATTGCCATTTTTTTTCTCGACTGTGAACAAATAAAATTCTTGCTTTTGTTTTGAGGCTTTTCCTGTAGTTAATAGGAGATAGGGTTTTAAAATTTTTCCTTTTTGGTTATTTTTCCACGATTTGTCGGGAAATTTTTCAGATATATATATATATATATATATATATATATATATATTTTCAAGCCTGATTATTAAACACACATTACTTGACTTACTTTTTATTTTCGAGGTAAATCTTGCAAAGCCGGGTGACGCAGCTAGTTTATAATATATTAAAAAGAAATCAAATCGTCTGATCCTGATTTGCAACGGACACTCCATCCTGTCTTTGATGATCCCTTTATTGAAAACTAGTGATACCCGCACGGCTTTGCCCGTAATAGAAAAATCAAAAGGTCTTTTGGTTCGCCTGTATATTTACAAATAATGTATGGTGAATTTTCTCGCCAGTTGGCTTGTACCCATCTTACAGTTCCACGTTATGATAATTTCGTATCTCGCCAATTGGCTTGTGCCCATGTTTCGGTTCCACGTTATGATAATTTCGTAATTTATTCGTAAATCTTATGATATTTTTTTTTTCTTAAAATTGGAATAGAAAAAGAACCACATCGAATTTTCGAAAAATCGCTTCGAGGTGCACACCCCCATGCTACATACTAATTTTGTGCCAAATTTCATGAAAATCGGCCGAACGGTCTAGGCGCTATGCGCGTCACAGACATCCTACAGACATCCTCCGGACAGAGACTTTCAGCTTTATTATTAGTAAAGAAGAGACACGGCTAATAAATTTTGGAATGAGTACGCCACAAATGTAATATTTATGCATGTAGGGGAGGGTGGCCCAAAGCGGGCAAGTTTACGAATAACGCTCAAAAATTGTAGTTTTTGAATTTTAATTGCAACAATTTCAGTTTTATTTCCTAGCAGGGTTCTTAAACTTTAAAAAAAAGTGATTTTTGTATTATTTAAAATCCAATATTTAATTATTATCAAACTTAACAAATATGTGAAAAACCCGCTTTGCCCTACCAGGTAGCCCAAAGCGGGTAAGCTTAACTAATTGTGGTTTGGTACATTTTCTAATCAAATATGAAGTTATAAATGATTAAAATAGTCAACTAACAACCTGCCATTATATAAAAAATATATAAAACAGTTGTACTTATCTAATTTAAAGTCAGTACATTTGTTTACCAAATATAAAGAAATAACTGAGTTAATTAATAGACTAATTAATTGCTAACCTAAAGAATAACTTTTTAAAGTTGTACTTATCCTATTGAAAGAGAAAATCGAAGTCAGCACACGAGTCAAGAAATTTTAAATAAATATATGATTAAATCCTATACCCGGTTTGCCCAAAGGCACGTTTTTTACTTCAATAATTATAACCTTAAATTAATAATAAACTAGTATGTTGTGGCCATCACGAAACTTTCTTCTATATTTTTCTTTTTTTTTTCTGATCCCTCCCCATGCTTGACGAGGAAGCAATATTCCCAACAAAAACAAAATGACACATGCAAAAACTTGACGACTATCCCAATGTCTGAATTATTGCGAAAGCAAAGCAAAGAGCGAAAATTGAAAGTTATTTTAAAAGCCTTGCTTGAATGAATTACAAATATTTTATTTGTTAACAAACATAAGATGGCAACAGTTAAAAATTTTAAATCATTGCGATAATATTTCCTATCATTTCCATACAATTAAAATCACGAGAAATACGCAGACGACAATCTATTACGATTTATCTTTCTTACTGTTGCATTAATAAAAATATTTTTATTCGAAAAAAAAAAAAAAAATCAACACCTCTTGGAGCGATCGGCGTCAAAATAGAACCAAAGCCTGTTTACATATGGATTCACATATATTCCAAATTTCAACCAGAACGTAGCATTACTTCTTGAGATAGGGCACTCAAAATGGAAAAAAAGAACGGGTGATTGCGCTACCCCCCTTTTTAGCTGTTGACACAAAAATAAAATCAGTTCTTATACCCACTAAGGGCTACTTGCCGATAAATTTTTCTTTCATTCCGTTCATTATTTCTTGAGATACAGCAGTCACAATTGACGACAAAAAACGTTCTATAGCTCAACCCCCGTTTGAGTTATTGACACCAAAATTGAATCAGCACCTGTTCCTGTTAATACCAACATATGGATCAAATTTTGTTTGATTCCGCCAGTTACTTCCTGAGGAATAGCAAGCACGCGTAACTCGAAAAACGTCCCATTGCTCCACCCCCCTTGGAGGAATTCGCGCCAAAAACTAATGGGCACACGTTCACATAGGGGCACATATGTGTACCAAATTTCGTTCGATTTCATGCGGTAGTTTTTGTTGTAGAGCGGCCACAAAAAACTGGTCACACACAGACGTGACACACATACACACACACATACACACACACATACAGACAGACAGACATTTTCCAAAAATGATCGAAATGGACTCAGCACACCTCAAAACGTTCGAATCCGTCAAAATTCGAAATTCGAAAATTTGCACGAATCCAATACTTTCTTCTATATATTAGATATAGAAGAAAGTAAAAAAAAAACGGAATGACCATCGTAGTTTTTGTAGGTGGATAGTGTCAGAATATTGACAATAAAAAATAAACTGGTCTTCGACCAATCACAAGTTACAAAACTTCATTTTTTTTATGTATATTTTTTTTTTTTTTAATTTTAAGCCTGGTTGTGCCATGCCGTCTGCGAACTGATAACGCGGCGGTGTTCGGGTAAACACGACATACGTATTCGGCGCCGCTAACACACCATGGGAGGTGGGGGGGGGGGGCCATACGAAGGCCTACCCACTTTGGGCCCTCCCTCCCCTATTTCTTGTTGAATAAGTTTAAATATTTTTTTCCTTCTAAAAATCAAAAATTTCGTGTTCTAAAAAAAAAAACTTCTGGAAAAAAAATCCCCCCCAAAATTTTTGATGGCGCAACTTGCGCCATAATCCCCCCCCTGTGGGCACCCCTGCGCATGATATATTTTATCACACATATAAACAACACATGAAAGAATTTACATCACAAAGGGGGGAAGGTACAACCGGAGCGAGGGGGGGAATCGAACCCATCGCCTCAAGGGTGCCAATGTCAAACAGTCACTCAGACCGCTCGGTCACTGAGGCCCCAACTTGTTCATTTTTAAAAAAAGTAAGATGTCTTAACTATTTCACTTTGCCCCACATTCCCCTTCCGAAAAGTTATCCTGAATGACTAAACTTGAAATCAGAAATTCATATTCCACAGTAATGATTCATCAAACAACTAAAGAACTACAGAAAACTCACTCTAAAAAGATCTACTATCTTCCGCACCTCGCATTTACTGTCTACGTGATTGATACTTTTTCAGATCCTGTTGAGGAATCTTATATTAAGCAGACGACACAATTGTATTTATCTCATCGCTATAATACACACGTCACAACTCAACCCAGCTCGCACACGCAGCCTTTTGTTCTGCGTGCGAAAATGCTGCCCGAGGGAGGGGGGGGGAGATGGGCGAATTTGAAAGGGGCAAAAGAAAAAATATTTTCTTTGCTCTATCACTAGCATCAACCGCACTTTTGGGTTACAAAAAAATAACATTGATTCCGACAGCTGAAAAGAGGGATGGGAAAGGCAGGCGGTAAAGTAGTAGCAGAATTAAAGGGTAAAAATGAGGAAAATTCTATGGAAAACGGGGTGGTGCCCTTGAGTGTCACCATGCAACTTTCCATTTCACTGAAAAACTCTCACCGAATGCACGCGATCGGGCATTTTAGGATACTTAAGCTATGAAGTTATCGCCGGCGAAATCGACGATAAAGTCATGTTTTTAAAAAATGGGTGGAACCCAAAAAGAATCTCATGAGAGGAAAAAAATCGTCTGCTTGTTAAAAGCCGCAGCGTTGATTCCAAAATGAAAGGGAATATCTTTTGCAAAATACATAGAAAGAACGAAGCCTACGAACGAACTGTCATTATGGAACACAAATAAGTAAGGCAGTAATAGAAAACGATAAAATCAAATGGCTTTCAATGATCAGTTAGATCTCTTCGGCTTTTTTCGAAAGATTAAAACTTTGACCGTTAAATAACAGTACTTTTTTTTTACCACTATCTTGGCAGTGCATGCATTGTGCCTAAACAATTCCCCCTCGTTTAAAGAAATGGATAAATTGTTCATAACTCGAACAATGTATTTTAGAACAAATGCCGTGAGAGGCACTTTTTCTCATCACGACAATAAAGTGCTTAAAATAAAAACTTTTTTTTTCTATAACTTTTATTTATTTCTCGCATTTTACTTTTTAAAAAAGTGCAGATTACATGTTTGGTGGACATTTTCTCGTTTAGCATCACTATTATTTCTCTCTGAGATAAAATATCCACAGTTCTTTTTAAATAATTCACAGACAAACGTTTCTTTCTTTCCTTATTATTTACTAGTGGCACCCGCACGGCTTTGCCCGTAGTAGAAAATTAAAAGGTCTTTTGGTTCGCCTGTATATTTACAAATAATGGATGAATTTCTCTCCAATTGGCTTGCCCATGTTACGGTTTCCATGTTATGATAACTTGGTAATTTACTCGTTCATCTTATAATAATTTTGCTCTGTAAAATGTTCTTAAAATTGGAATAGAAAAAGAACAAAATTGAATTTTCGAAAAATCGCTTCGAAGTGCACACCCCCATGCTACAAACTAATTTTGAGCCAAATTTCATGAAAACCGGTCGAACGGTCTAGGCGCTATGTGCGTCACAGAGATCCAGACAGAAATCCAGTGAGACTTTCAGCTTTATTATTAGTAAATAATAATAATATTATAATTAATAATAATAAAGATATAAAGATTTACTAGAAAATCGCCCGTCAAGATATGGCGGGTGAAAATTGCTTACATTTGAAAGAAGCCATTGCCTGTTTGGTGATATTTTGTAGTTGAAATTGTAGCCATAACTCCAGTGGATTAACCCTAAGCTCCAGTAGGTAGCGTTCATAGTTGACCCATTTTTCGTTTCTTAATTCCCCTGAAATGATAATCTTACCTGGGCCGTCCGAAGAGCTGACGGCGCCCGTGGAGTTTCCAGGCGCCCCCCCCCCCCCATACACACAGAAAAAATCAAGTGAGTTATAACATCAGTGTATAATACATACTTGAATTTTTTACACATTAATGAACAGAATAATCAGAGGGCTGTGCATAATACAAATTAAAACACAAGCAATGAATCTGTTTCTATTAATGGTAAAACATTAATGAACCAAAAACTTTTCGAAAAACAGAAATGTTAAAAATCCAGATATTTATCTGGTAAAATGTTATTCCACTAGATAAAAAACAAACAATTAAAACTGAATTGGTTATTCATATTGATCAAGCTAAGAACACGAATAAATAATTTGCTGAATATAAATAGAATATATATTCATCGAAATAAATTACATCAAAATTAAATTTCGATCTGAACTCATTTTATGATTCTTTTCAAGAGTTTTTTGGTTTTACCTTGTACCAACTTAATACCCTCCCCCTTTCATATATGTTAAAAACAAAAAACGTCATTATTTTGCCTCAAATATTTGTAAGTTTTAGGGGAAAGCCCACAAATACTCAACAACATCGAAAATCTCTCAGAATTGCGTTTTTGGATCTCTAATTTCGAAAAATTTTTTTGAAAATCATTACCATGTCATCATGAAACCATGTCAAATCAACAAGGCGTTCAACCAGACCATCTCAATATTTCTTGAAAAGTTCAGAAATATTGCTCGTTCACATTTTAAATTTATATATAGTTTTAGAAAAAAAAATTCATTTTCGTACTGCAGTTGTTTCCAGTGGTCAAAAGTACTGCTTTTAGTCACTAAAAATTGATAGAAAGAGCAAAAAAAAAAAAAAAAAGTTAAAAATTAATTTGAATTTTGACATCTGAAATTCAAATTATGTTTTTCGCAATCACGAGTGTGTGTGTGTGTGTGTTTGTGTGTATGTAGGCGTCTGTGTTTGTGCCTGTGTGCAGGTATGAGTGTGTGGGCACTTGTGTGTATGAGTGTTTGTGGTGGGGGGGGGGGGATGTGTATGTGTGTAGGCATGAGTGTGTGGGTAGTTGTGTGTAGATGTGTGTGTATGTGCAGGTGTTTGTATGTATGCGTGTGTGTGTATGAGTTTGTGTATGTGTGTAGGTGTATGTATGTGTTTGTGTATGTGTGTAGGTGTATGTATGTGTTTATGTATGTGTGTAGGTGCATGTATGCGTTTGTGTATGTGTGTAGGTGTATGTATGCGTGTGTATGTGTTTGTTTGCACGTGCGTGTATGTATGCGTGTAAGTGTAACATATTGACGCAACCTGGAGACGACTTTCGCTATAGGAGCAGCATCGTAAGGCGGCCGGTCCACGGTGATGGTGCGGAGGGTGGCGGTGGGAAAATAAAATGATAGGACATCAAAACATTCAAATGAAAGCAATAAGCAATCGTGATTGCTCAAAAAAATAAATAAATAAATAGCATGGAGCAAGAAAAAACTTAATTTTCTAAACATTTGATTTTTAATTAATTTTTTTAATGTCTGATTTTTCAAACAAGGCGTGGTCTTTATGACGTCCCAAGTTATGCAATTTGGTGCGTATTTCCACTGGCGCATTGAATGCTTACGCTTACTGTCTACCGCGTTTCCACGATGTGATAATCAAGAAACGAATTAAATATTGCGTTCTGCGCTAATGGCATTAATGAATGGCATTTCATCACTTGTGATGTCATGTGCAGAAGCGTAAATATGAAATTGAATCCGCGCATCGATTAAAATGATTGTTAAAAAATATTAAAATTTGTAAAATTATTTAAAAAATAGTCAAATCCTATGTTTTTAAGCACGTTCTTTCAGAAAAAATTACTTTTAAAATTTCGGAAACGACCCCATTGAACAGTATTTATTTTTTGAAATTCGGTTAAAAGATTTTTTTCCTAATCTATTCGCAATTCTAATAGCTCATTTTAAACAGAATCGTATGCACTTTCATTTGATTTGCTTCTTAAATACTTGTTAAAAAACGAAAAAGTTTTGCATTAATGTTTTTTGAAATTTTGGAAAAAATTATTATTTTTAATGGTGTAATGAGAGCATCCAAAATCTTTAGAGTAGGATCATGAAGACATCAGTCGCAACAGCAAATAATGTGTAGAACATTTGTTTAAATTTTTGCTTGAAACAATTTATTAACTGCTGATTCCTTCATGGTTCCAGCCTGAACATTTTTGAATGTATTCATTACTAGTGGTACCCGCACGGCTTTGTCCGTAGTAGAAAATTGAAAGGTCATTTGGTTCGCCTGCATATTTACAAGGAATGGATGATGAACTTCTCGCCAATTTGCTATGTTAATTTGCTCGCCCGTGGTCGCATATGGTAGTTTGCTAGTCCACGTTATGGTAATTTGTCCGTTCACGTTATGATAATTTGTTCGGTAAAATGTTCTTAAAATTGGAGAATAGAAGAAGAACAAAATCGAATTTTCGAAAAATCGCTTCAAGGTGCTCACCCCTATGCTACGAACTTACTTTGGGCCAAATTTCATGAAGATCAGCCGATCGGTCTAGGCGCTATGCGCGTAACAGAGATACAGATATCCAGACACACAGACTTTCAGCTTTATTATTATCAAAGAGAACACATTAAAAATCGTACATGTTTCTTAATTTTTTTCAATAGACGTTTTTTTTTCATAAATTTTTGAACATTTAATTTTAAAATTAAGCGTTAAAAACTTTTTTTCTAGAAAAGTATTCATTTAATTTTACATCAAATTAAAGTTTATACAATGGGGTGGTTTCCTTCAGTCAAAAGTACTACTTTAAGCCACTGAAATGGATAGAATGAGCAAAAAAAAAAAAAAAAAATAACATGGACCCAGAAAATACTTTCATTTTCCCAGCAGTTTTTTTTTTTTAAATTAATTTTTTAAAATGTCCGAGTTTTCAAACAAGACGTGGTCTTGATGACGTCACAAATGATGCACTTTGCCGCATCTTTCTACTACGTTTCCACGTTATGATAATCAAGCAGCGAATTAAAGTTGCACTCCAGGCTTGCTAACAACCATATCGTTGTCAATACACGTGAGTAAAGATGCGAATTAAATATTTAGCTCTGTGAGTGGCAACACAGAATGGCATTTCATCATTTGTGATGTCATCGCCATGAAATGTAAACAATGAAAGCTCATCGATTTAAGTAATTTTTTAAAAATATTAAACTTAAACAAATTATCTAAAAAATGGTCAGGTCCTATGTTTTTAAGCATGCTCTTTCAGAAAAAATACTTTTAAAATTCTGGAAACGACCCCATTCTCTTTAAAATGAGCCATTACGCAACTATGTAGCTCCCATAGAACTTGATTTATCACATTTTAAAGCACTGCTGTCTGGGCTCTTTTTTTTTTAGTGATTTTTAACGAATTTCAATAATGAATTATTCATCAATAATGAAGAAAAAAATTTTAAGCAGCTTTCATAAATTAGAGATATTATGAGTACAATATTTCCAAAAGTTGCATGAAGATCTGAGACGTAAAAGGTCGAGAAAATTTTCTTTTTTTTTTTTTTTTTGGTTGATTTGACATGAAATGACACAATGTATTTCGTTAGGTACTTACTCCTATCGAGACAAATACTTTCATCGAATCTAGTGAAAGAAGAGAATAACACTAATTAGTTTTCAAAATGAAAATCCATGAAATGCCAAAACAAAAATCCCCATTCTATCCGGTTGTGAATAATAAACATCTAATAAGGAGAAATGCCATAAGTAATTGAAAGAATGGGGGGAGGGGAAATCAAGCCGTGAAAATCGAACGACTACAGTATCAAAGACATGTTGTCAATTGAATCTGAATGGCTTAAAGCTATTCGCTTTTCCAGCCTAATAATTAGCGTTGGCATGACTCCCAGAAAAAATAACTTCGACTTCTCATAATGATAAAAGTGTATTGTTACCAAACATACCTCAACATCTTCGCTTGAAGCAAATTAATTACTGAAAAGTATATGTTATAATTCAAAATAACATCGAATTAGAAGATTTGAGTAGTCGTTTTGAAAATCAGTTGTCTTGTACATAGACATTTACAAGAAAAAAAACATCGTGCACAGATTTATTATTATCATTTTTCGTACTGATTTCGTTTTGCTTGATTCTTTTGAATGAAATAATAGAATTTTTGCTTGGTTCTCGGAAATAGCAAGTTTATCAACCTGCTTCAAATAAATTCCAATGAAAGTTTTGCACGGGTTAAATAAGGTTCAATAATCAGTTGTTTTTGAAAATTTTCTGCATCAGCAGTGCATGTTATGTCCATGATATTTGAGTGTGCTCTAATAGCGTCCATAACAAGCAATGACCTAGAACAGCATTTCCTCAACAGGGTCGTTTCCGAAATTTTAAAAGTATTTTTTTCCCCTGAAAGAGCACGCATAAAAACATAGCATTTGACCATTTTAAAAATAATTTGACAAGGTTTAATATTTTTTAACTATTTTTTTAATCGGTGTGTAGATTCAATTTCATTTATTACGTCTGCACATGACATCACAAGTGATGAAATGCCATTCACTGATGCCATTAGCGCAGAGCGCAATATTTAATTCGTTTCTCCATTGTCATAATCTGGAAACGATACTGGAGACAGTAAAGCGTAAGCATTCAGCGTGCCAGTAAAAATGCGCGCCAAAGTTCATCACTTGTGATACCATAAAGACCACGTCTTGTTTGAAAAATCAGACTGTTGAAAGAATTAATTAAAAATTAAACGTTTTGAAAATAAAAGTTTTTCCTCGCTTCATGTTATTATTATTTTTTATTTTTTTATAGATTTATTTTTGCTCATTCTATCAACTTCAGTGTCTAAAAGTAGTACTTTTCACTGATGTAAACTACTCCATTGTGCACCACGGAGCTACAGGGTTCTATGGAAATCAATCAAGTGTTAAACGTTCTTTTTTCTTCCTTTTACAAAAAAGGAAGTATTGTATTCGCGAAAAAATTTTCACTCAAAAATCGGCCTTAATTTCCATTTTGCTCGCCCCCGAATGAATATTGAATTTTTTTTTCAACCCGACCACACGTGAATATATATGCCTAAGAAGGTATAAACACCCGAAGTATCCATTTTGACAATCCCTGAGTTAATTACAACGAGTTTTCTCCTGACGTCTGTATGTACGTGCGTATGTGCGTATATGTGTATGTATATGTATGTGCGTATGTATCTCGCATAACTCAAAAACGGCATGACCTAGAAAGTTGCAATTTGGTACGTAGACTCCAAGTGGGGTCTAGTTGTGCACCTTCCCTTTTGGTTGCATTCAGATGTTCCTAAGGGGGTATTTTACACTTTCTTGGGGGTAAAATCAGTGCTAATTTCAATGCAAATTCAAGTGCTGTTATAATTTTTCAAACACTTGGCAATAAATCGCCAAGCTTTTGGTCGCGACTTGGCGACAAATTTGGCGTTCTTTTTTTCATTTGGTTTCAATTAGGCCATATTTCGAGAGTTAACCATTGAATCACATTAAAACTGCCAATATTGGGAAAATTTATCTGTATAAAACGTATTCTTTGCTTCGATTCGCAACAAACTTGGCGTGAAAACATTTAAAGTGATTCTTTGCTTACTCCGATTCACTATTATCATTAAATTGGTGTGAAAGGAAACACATCGGCTCGTTTTAAATTGAAGATAATCATTTAAAACAATCGATAAAAATTAGTTCTGAGAGAAGAATTCGATCAATATTTTCCGAATAAACAGAAGAGTAAACATGAAAATGAATGTTGGATTATGAGCTCTATTATTGTCAATGTATGACCTGCGACTATGTCAAAACAAGAATGCGAAATTTTTATTGAAATGACATTTAGTTATTTTCAAAAAATGTGTTACTTTTTGATCTCCATAAGTATTGTTAGGAATATTTTTCGTTTTTTTGCACGTAAACATTTATGATTGCTGCATTCAAGCTATACTAATGAAGTTAAACCATGGGTTCTAGGAAAAAATTGGGTATTGAAAAGAATTTTATTTATAAAAAAAATAAGAAACATAGAATAAAGATATTGACTAGAGAGCTCCAAGTTATCGAGAATATAGTTGAGCGAGGCATAACAAGTGAAACATTTTGATGTTGGTTAGGGAGGTTTTATTGCCACGGCCAAATTAAGTCACATGGGAAAATAGGGACGCGGACCCAGGGCAAGGAAAATTTGGGGGCGCCATATTTGTATCGAATATGTTAAAATTGTCGAATAATTTCTTATCGCACTATAGCAAAATGTGCATATCAAATCAAGAAAAATACATATTTCGCTTTAAAATTTTAATTTCTTTAGCAATTGTAACGCTATATGAGACAATACAAAACAAATAGATTTTGTGCAAAAATTAAAAATTTGGAAATAACCAGTACATACGGTAGGTGAACCTCTCCTCCGTTTTGGGGCAAGAGATAGTACTAGTGGCCCTGGTAGGTGCTGTCATACAGCAAGATATAGGAAACATTTTCAATGAAAGTCCACCTTGGACCTGAATTTTAAACTCTTTTTACTTCCTTTTACAAAAGAGGAAGTATTGTATTCGAGAAAAGATTTTCACTCAAAAATCGATCTTAATTTCCATTTTACTCACCTACGAATGAATATCGAGTTTTTGTTTTCGACTCGACCAGACGTGGATAAGTGCCTAAGAACGTATAGACACGCCAAATATCCGTAATGACGATTCCCGAGTTAATTACAACGACTTTTCTCGTGACGTCTGTATGTACGTATGTATGTATGTGCGGATATGCGTACGTGCGTATGTATGCACATAACTCAAGAACGGCATGTCCTAGAAAGTTGAAATTCGGTACGTAGACTCCTAATGGGGTCTGTTTGTGCACCTCCCCTCCTAATTGCATTCAAGTGTTTCTAAAGGGATCTTTCGCCCCTTTTCGGGGGGAATCATTGTTAATTTCGATGTAAATTCAAGTGGTGTTATAATTTGTCGGACACTTGGCGATATATCGCCAGTCTTTTGGTCGCCAAGTTTTGTCGCCAACTTGGAGACAAATTTGACATTTTTTTAAAAATCTGTTCCAATTCGGCCACTGTTGGTGATATTTAGAGAGTAAACTATTGAATCACATTAAAATTGCCAGTAATGGGGAAATGACATTAAATTGGAGTAAAAGGAAGTCATGTGATGCACACATCAGCTCGTTTCTCAAAACTTGAAAATGTCCACTTACAACACATTGCATCTCATATGATAATGTATATTGTAACATTGTCAAATGTGGTCTGGTTGCGTAACACGTAAGAATTAAAATACTTGATTCTTTCATTATAAAGTTTGTTTCAAAAAGAATGGTGTGGTTTCAGACATATACACTTCTAAGAGTGAAAATATAACAAAAATGAAGTTTTTTCACTAACTTTAACAATTTTAAAGATGTTCTATGGGCAGTCTTCTTGACCCCCGAACGATAACACATCAGAACTCGAATAGAGGTGCTCCGAACTTAAATGTTTGGGAGGTGGAATATTACATGAAATACACCTCCAGCTCAGTCATTTCCAGCCGAGGACTGCAGTTTCTTGCTTATTAGCACTCATCATTCCTTCATAGGAAATTACATTCAAATTACAAACACGTCGGGAATAAAGAGGAAAAAAACGTAACTGTTATCTGCTGCGAAGCCAACTCTTTATTTTATGTAGTAAGCACAGAGCACGTACAGAGCACATTCATCCTAAATTACTACCTTCCTAAAACGTTAATTCTTCAATATCACAAATTTCTGGTGTCTATGGGAGCATTTACATTATTTTTATAACTTCAAATCTGACAGGTTATACAATCTTCAACACCAATTTTGGCCTTCCTTGTTAGTTTGCTCAAATCAATTGATTTCCTCTTATTTAATCAAATGGGATCAACTTTTGATCCGAAATAATAAATGATCTCTCTACTCTAATGTAATCCAAATTCATTTTAATATGCATCTTTCTTTTTTCTTTCAGGGAGAAAAAAATACTTCATGACTTTGCGTTTTAAGTACCTTGTTTAAATTTCATCATAAAACCAGCCAATAACTTGAAACAGAAGCACCCCAAAGCAGATTAGCATTCCGTTTTGGTAAGTCAGAGTTCTTTTTAAAGAGTTGCTTGTTGCAAATAAAATGAATCTTTTCGGCTTAAGTGGTCATCAACCCAAAATAGCAACCTCTTTAGTGATCGTTGGAAGCGGACTAATCTTTATGTATCTTTTCCTTATTGTTCTGCTGTCCAAGGTGTTGTAAATCTAGTGATTAGTTCTTTAAAAGAGGCTTCCTTCCGATAACATGCATCAATGGACACTTACTTGGTACTTGACAAAGGAATGGTTGATATTTATGGCCATTTTCAAACGCAATCTTGGTAAAAGATTGATTTCCTGATATGAAATACTTTATATCTTGTTTAGCAAATTGCTACTTAAGTTTGAAGGTTTGGATTAATTTGATTAGAAGAAGTACACAAGTTAGGAAAAATCAAACTTCAAAGGCTTCAGAAGCATCAAATTCTAGGGTATTATGTGCTAAAATTAAAGCATTTATGTAGGAAGTTCCCCCAATGGGGTTGTTTTCTTCAGTCAAAAGTACTACTTTTAGTCACTGAAATTGATAGAATGAGTAAAAAAAATAACATGGACCCAGAAAATACTTTCATTTTCCCAACAGTTATTTTTTAATTAATTTTTTTTAATGTCCGAATTTGAAAACAAGGCGTGGTCACAAATGATGTGATTTGGCGCATCTTTTTACCACGTTTCCACGTTATGATAATCAAGAAGCGAATTAAATATTGCGCTCTACGCTTGCTATGAACCATATCGTTGCCAATAGACGTGAGTAAAGATGCAAATTAAATATTTTTGTCCGTGAATGGCAACACTGAATGGCATTTCATCATTTGTGATATCACACGACAGAAACGTAAACAAAAGAAAGCACACCGATTTAAGTAATTTTTTAAAAATATTAAACTTGAGCAAATTATTTAAAAAATGGTTAGAGCCTATATTTTTAAGAATGCTCTTTCAGAAAAAAAAATACTTTTAAAATTTTGGAAACGACCCCATTCTAACTTCCCTTCTTTCTCGCAAAGGAATGGTTGATATTGATGGCCATTTCATGACAAGTTTGAAGGTTTTGATTAATCATGGCCCCACTGAATACTTAACGGCCGTGGCAATCGCTGAAACTCATGGCAACAAAGAGGGCGCCACTGGCTACCCCTGTTTTTGTTTCCACTTGGCGTGATTGTGAGCGTTGGCGCTTTGGCATCTGTGAATACGTGATTTCTCGACTTATTATCGGGCGTACGTCATTTGACGAAAATTTTAATTTCAAAAGAAGGAATGAAGAGAAAAAGAGCTGAATAAACATTGTATTACAAAGGTGAAGAGCATTTCTTATTGTTATTTTAATATCATATCAAAAATTACGTGTAATAAAAAATTTTAACTAAACACAGAAAACATATGATTTTTTTAAAATATATAATGCGTAATTCTTTATATATTTTTCAAACGCTGTTTTTTTTTTTTTTTTTTTTGAAAGCTTTGCAAATAATTTTCAAATTTTTTATTGAAAATCCCCTGGGGTTTCCTTTTTGGATACAACAGTTCTAAGATTGATGATATATGGCAGGCAGCCCTCATTTCTAATTTTACATGCTCATTTACACGCGAATTTTTTCTGCTCAATAAATTACATCGAAAAAAAAAAAAAAAAACACGCTCCGTAATCTGTAAATACATTCATTTTTCAAAACTTGAGAGGGTCATTCATTGCCCCTTTTGACCCTGATGGGGATTAGAGGGGGGGGGGTATAGGAATTTGCGATAACAATTGCCATTCTTTTCGCTCGTAATGTAGTGTATATTTTACAACGAATAGAATCTAATTAAAAACGTACGAACAGGCCCGACATTTAAAAATTCGCGGGGGGGGGGGCAAAGGTTTTGTGTAGGGGAAAAAGCAACAAAATACGAGCAAAATGCCTAATTTTAGTATGTTTGTAAAATTTAGGGGTGTCATAATTGCCTCTTCCCCACCGTGATATCCCCACTTGACAGGCCTGGCTAGGAGTATTCTTTTTCAAATGAAGAAGAACAATAGAAAAGTTAAAAATATGATGGCAATTTAAGAAAATGAACCATTAACATAATTTTAAAAACATTTAAAATCAGAGGGTGACTAATACATGGTTCTACGACGGGTCCGTGGTTCTCGCACCAATATTGTACGGACACCAAAATAATGTCATTTATCTATTTCCCCTTCCATTTTTAGCACATCTCATGTTATAATAACTTTAGTGTAGATTTTAGTAGTATATTAGTGCACAATACGCATAGAGATGCACAAACGCTTAGTGCACAAGAGCTATTTCGAAAAAGTGCAGATTTTTTTTCTTACAAAAGGAAATTCATAGCATAATCAAAAAATAAATAAAAATAACATGGAGCTAGAAAAAACTTTCATTTTCCCGAAGCTTAGTTTTTAATTAATTTTTTTAAAAGTCCGATTTTGAAAATAAGGCGTGGCCTTTATGACGTCACAAATGATGTACTTTGGCGCATCTGTCTACCGCGTTTCTACGTTATGATGCTCAAGAAGCGAATTACATATTGCACTTTACGCTTACTATCAATCATATAGTTGCCAACACTTGTGAGTAAAGAAACTAATTGAATAGTGTGCTCTGTGAGTGGCATCAGTGAATGGCATTTCATCATTTGTGATGTCATCGACAGAAGCGTAAACAATGAAAGCGCACCGATTAATGCATTTTTTTTTTAAATATTAAACTTAGTCAAGGTATTTTAAAAAATGATCAGATCCTGTGATTTTAAAAATGTTCTTTCAAAAAAAAAAAAAACCCTTAAAATTTCGGAAACGACCCTGTTGCTTCACACGCTTTGAGCATTAAAAAAATGTATATATATACACCCAATCCTCTTTTTATGCGGTGAATTGGGACCGCATAAAAAAATCGTGTAAAAAAATGTTTGAAACTTCACCAGTAGCTTTAAAAAGTTTTCGCAACTGAGTTAAAAAATATTTTTTTATGCGGTAGATAGGGAGTGCATAAAAAAAGTCTCTCGTAGAAAATACACAAAATATTATATTTAAACGAAATCAAAATAAACCAAGCGATGATAATTTTGCAGACCCCCGAAAAATTTCCCGAATTAAGAAACTTTTGGAAAGTCACAGTGACTTCCCATCGGATGCCCCTGTCGACCCTTGATGATACTACCACGTACTCGTTTGATAAATAATTTTCGCTCGTTTTATAAATAATTTTTATAAACTACACAAAAAAAAGTCCGCACAAAAACAGGTTTGGGTGTACACACACACATCGAAAGGCGCACAGACCGGAGAGCGTTCACTTTAGCTCGGGTTCTATCCCCGCCCCCAGGCTCTCACCTTACCTATAGCATCCCAGGTGCTATTACTTCAATATATTTTTCAATTGTTATAAAGTGTTTACGCAGTAAATAATTTTTATGATAAAGGTCAGATTCGGCCATAAAATATTTATCTTTCTTACGGTCTCGTATTACCTATTCTAAAAAATCAACAGTCATATTATGACGGGTGCAAATTTCTTGGTCATTTCCATTTCATTCCATTTGTAGAAACAAGAAACCCAACGAGTAGGATCCTATCGCAATTCAAGATCGTGAATAACTTAATTCGAACTCATCAAGCAGCCAAAATTAAAATTATTATTATTTTTTAAAATTTATTTTTAACATTTAACAAATACATGCAATAGGGAAAGAAACTCCTCAAATATCTACACATGAATTTGTGAAACTAATTTTTTAAAAAAAATGGGGAACAGATTATTTTACAAAATATCAACACTGCTGATATTTTGTAAAATCCTAGCAGGGGAGAGTTTCGTACAAAATTTATTTTGTCATTGCAAAAGCAAAACAATGATATGATTTTTTTTTACTTGCCATTTCTATGATATTTTTAAACATACATTCGATTTGCAATAGCTCGAATGTAAAAAGACCGACGGAAAACTTCGACTTATCGAAAGTTTGACTTAACGATAGTTTTGGTTTTTGATATTTTAATATTAAAAACCATCGAATACTTTAATTAATATGTACATATAACAGACAAAATTACAAAACTTAAGTTTTTTAGCACAATATGCACAAATGTATTGATAGAAAAAAATCAAAAGCATGCTGGAACCGCTTGAATAGAGCTGATTCTACTTCAGGAAATGTGCACATCTTCATTCGTTTCAAATTAGGATTGCAAGTGAAGGTGAAATAATTATTCTCCCATAGTCACTTCTTTTTTTTCTTTTTCTTTTTCTTTTTTTCGTTCTTTCGAAATAATTTCGAGTAATCTTGGAAAAAACTTCGAGTTGAAAGAAGTTAACTTCGAGTTATTCAGAATAATTAGAATGGAATTAAAGACTAAGTTGTCAAGACTTGATAAAAATTTCGAGTTATAGTAATATTCGATTTATCGGACTTCGAAGTATCGCAAATTTACTGTACTTTTAAGAAAATTAAAATATTTAGCGATGTAAAATCCTGTAAACATTGAATTCGTCATAAAAAACTATTTTCTACACTTTAAGCATGAATGAGAAAGGAGCTTTGAACTAGAAACTTTGCAGGAAATTTGATCGCCAAGTTTGGCGAAAATTAGGATATGAATTTTCTGTTGGAAAAATAAAATACACACGCACAGTAGACCGTCAAGTATCCGCAGGAATCTAAGATCTGCTTACAAATTTTTGTAATCTTGTTCTAATACACTGCTCAAAAAAATTAGGGGAGCACAGGGTTTTAACGAAATTGAGAAAAATGTTATTCCGAAAGTTAATTTTCAATAAAGCCTCCATGTTTTCAGGAAACATGAGAATAAAACGTAAATTTCGGAAGCAAATCAACCTTTCTGTCGTTAAAAAGCAGAAAAAGGATACTAAGTGCAGAAATCGTGATTTAACAGAAGCTCATTTTTTCACTGTCTGAGCGGTAAAATTCAACCGCTCATTATTTTTTTGATTGGAAAATGCCACGACACCGTAATTTACCGGATTTCATGGCTTGACATTTTATCGGGGGACTGGAATCTTGGCAAACACAAAGAACTGTAGCAGACTATGATGGGGAGTTATAATTTCATGTTCGTTTCACTGTTCTAGAGGAGTCGATTTCCAGTCAAATGTTTTCTGCTTCTTTTCCGCTATATTGCATCTTAATACACGTGTATACTCCATGTTATGCCTTTGCAAGGCTACCTCACAACGGTTTCTTCAATTTTGTGTGATTGCTTCATTGCTCCCCTAATTGTTTTGAGCAGTGTAGTATAGCATTAGGAGCAGCTCTAAATATCTAGCATTTCTTAAAATAAAAAAAAGTGGGGGGGGGGGGGGTAATTTTCCGTGATAGGTACGTAGCGGAGCATTTTTTAATCTGGCGATTAGTTTCAATTTTATTTATTGTCGGGGACTATTTCAAGTTACATATGAAGTATTTATTTGGCGATACCATAAACTATTTTGTCTTTTTCAAAGACTTGTAAGCGAAGCGATAAGCCCTAGAAACAAGTTCTAAAAGTCCATTAAAATAAAAAATAATCCTCTGAATAATTATGTTTCTCCATTAAGCGTAAAATAATCCATCAAATGATACACAAGCTATAAATGAACATGTAAAATTAAATTAAAAGAAATTGCCTAACCAACTTTAGATCCACCATTTACGCATAAAATAATCAGCTAACTAACTTTACTAATTCGATTCAAATTGGTTTTTACGGTATATTTCTGAGCATCTTGCGAAATATTGATGTTTGTTACATGTTACATTTATTAATTAAAATAAACAAGCTTTGAAACTTGTCGTTGATTGGTGGATGCAACCGTGGCTTGTGGCGCCTCCTTGCGGTCAGAATCGGCAAATATGAAGTTTTGAAGTTTTTCTATCTAGTGTGGCCATGTTCATGTGCAGAAATAGTTGCCCCGGTTTAACACAAGAAAGTCAAAAATTGTCAAGGCCTGGTAAGCGCCAGCGCATTCAGTGGGGCCATGGATTAATTAACTTAGAATAAGTACAATAAGTTAGAAAAACTCAAACTTCAAAGGCTTCGGAAGTATCAAATTCTAGGGTATTTTGTGTTATTATTAAAGCATTATGTCAATAGTTCTCCCGATTCTAACTTCCCTTCTCTCTGACAAAAGAATGGTTTATATTTATGGCTCTTTTTTAAATGCAATCTTGGTAAAAGATTGATTTCCTGATATGAATTTATACCTTGTTTAACAAATTGCTATTTAAGTTTGACGGTTTGGATTAATTAAACTATATCAAGTACCACTAGTACTTGACATAGGTACTTGATACCACTTGGTACTTGATATAGTTTAATTAATGATATAGTAAACTATATCATTAATTAAACTATATCAAGTACCAAGTAAATTAAACTATCTCAAGTTAGAAAAACTCAAACGTCAAATGCTCCAAAAATATCAAATTTAATGGTGTTTTGTGTAATTATTACAACTTTATGTCAGAATTTCTCCATATTCAAATCTCCTTTCTCTCTGGCAAAGAAATGGTTAATATTTATGGCCATTTTCAAACGCAATCTTGGTAAAAGATTAATTTCCTGATATGAAATACTTTATATCTTGTTTAACAAATTGCTAAAGTTTGAATGTTTTGACTTATTAAATTAGAACAAGTATCACAAGTTAGATGAACTCAAACTTCAAATGCTTCAGAAATGTCAAGATCTAGGGTATTTTTGTTAATATTAAAGCATAATGTTAGAAGTTCCCCCAATGGGGTTGTTTCCATCAGTCGAAAGTACTATTTTTATTCACTGAAGTTGATAGAATGAGCTAAAAACAAAAAAAAATTAAAAATTAATTTGAAATTTGACATCTGGAATTCAAATTATGTTTTTCGCAATCACGAGAGTGTGTGTGTATGTAGACGTGTGTGTTTGTGTCTGTGTGCTGGCATGAGTGTGTGTGTGTGTGTATTTGTGTGTGTATGTATATGTGTATTTGTGTGTATCTATGTGTGTGTATGTAGAAGTGTGTGTGTGCAGGTGTGTGTGCGTGTATGTATGTATGTATGTATGTGTGCGTGTATGTATGTATGTGTGTATGTATGTATGTGCGTGTGTGTAGGATATGGATGCAACCTGGAGACGGTTTTCGCTAGAGAAGCAGCATCGTGAGGCCGGTCGACGGTGGTGCTGCAGAGGGAGGCGGGAAGAAAATAAAATGATAGGAACATCAAAACAGTCAAATGAGAACAATAAGCAATGTGATTGCTCAGAAAAAAAAAGAAAAAAAAAGAAAAAAAAAACACATGGAGCGAGGAAAATCTTTTATCTTCAAAACGTTTAATTTTTTTATTATTTTTTTTATTGTCCGATTTTTTTTAATAAGGCATGGTCTTTATTACGTCACAAGTGATGAACTTTGGCTCTACTCCACTGGCGCACTAAATGCTTACACTTAATGTTTCCAGCTCATGATAATTCAGAAGCGAATTTTTTTTGCGCATCAACCATATCGTTGCCAGTACATGTGAGAAAGGAAGCGAATTAACTATTGCGCTCTGCGCTGATGGCATGTTTGAATGGCACTTCATCACTTGTGATTTCATGTGCAGAAGCGTAATAAATGAAGTTGAATCTGCGCACCGATTAAAATGTTTTTTTAAATATTAAACGCTGTCAAATTGTTTAAAAAATGGTCAAATACTATATTTTTAAGCATGCTCTTTCAGAACAAAAATACTTTTAAAAATTCGGAAACGACCCCATTCTAACTCACTCTTCAGAACTCCAGTGTGTAGATGCCCATTTCATCTGGCGTGCTCTGAATGTTTTCAAAATTATTTAATTTTTTGCTCTGCACGAAAGAATCATGTGAAAAGTACGTTTATTTAGAAATAGTTGCTCAGTTGAAACTATGCCGGACATTTTTTTACTGAAAAGCAATAGGAATTCCTTTATCCTTTAAATTTATTTATTTAATTTATTATTTGGAACATGCGTTCCACATTGATATTTCTTTTGGATTTTATATTTAGTATAATTTCGATGGTGACATTAACGTTCAAGAACAAAAATGATTTTTTTTCTATTAATCTTCATTTTATACGCAACGCGATTTTCTTTTCTTTTTTTTTCGTTGATATCATTTTGAAATTCGTCTCATATCATATTTTCCTCTGAAAAGTTTTATTTAAATAAAATTAATTAACTCCCCTGACGATCTACGGCTAAAAAATTAAAAGACTTAGTTACAAATTTATTACACATTATTAAAGTGGAGCATTTGTTTTAATGCTATCTCAAAGTGTTTCCGGAAAAAGTGCAATGTTAAAGAAAATTACGACTTTTGAATTAATTAAGAATACTTTTTTTTGTCGCTATCCATGAGCCGTTAAATATGACCGAAATCTGATACAGAAATTGTTTTTATCTCAAAATATTGAAAAGAGCAGACTTGTTTTAGTCGCTAAAGAATATATGTTTTAATTTTATGTGAAAAAAATATTTCAATATGCCAGGACAGAGCCGTAGAAGATCCTCTACTCTACAACCCTGGTTAAAAGGACCATTTTTTGTGTAATTGCTCTACACTATTAAAATCCGACCGTATCCATGTATGTATGTTTTACTAAAGATCGCTTCTGATCAGCTGTTGTTCGTAACGTGACATTGATAACGAAAGGTCGCCAAACTTGGAGGTTTCTTGTGACGTTGCGTAGGCACTCGAAGTGAGGAATCTAGCCGACGTCACAGGTAGCTAGTTGTTTCTGAAAAACGTTGATACCGAATGTTTGAGCTTTCTTAGAAATGTTCTCGTAGTTAAATTTAACTATCAGATGCCTGCGACTTTTATCATACTGTAAACAAATATCATGTTTAGCATTTGAAAATCATTCCAATTATTTACCATAATCACATGTATGCAACCTGGAGTATTCTAATCGTACTTTCACTAATCTAAATTATGCCTTTGCTCCTGTCATCAAAAATTACCAGGATGTTCTGTTGACCTTTTTAACAGCAAACTCAAGAAACAGGAAAAACAAGAGAAAAATTGGATGAATGCAGATTGAACCGCACCTTCCCCGAGACCGATTTATTATGATCTCCCCATCGCCGTTTGAATTTTAATCACTCGAAGAACAATGTGGTAATAATCTTCGATGAGCAGATGACATCCTTACTCTGACGTTCGCGCATGTTGCCACTCACATAGTCGCAATTATGATGTAAAAGAACTGTCTTTTGGGCTCGTAAAAGCTCTACAATAAAATCGCTAATCACTCAGTGCATAAGAGGAGGGTTGGTATTGATGCGGAAATGGGCGTAATTTGTCTTCATGAAGATGGATCGGATGATTTGAATGGAATATTTTAGTATATCGTCTTCATTTCATTTTAGTCCATGGAATATTTAATTTCCGCATAAAGGAGGTCTTTTAAAACAATAACAGTAATTTTAAAGAAAGGCTTTTTGAAAAGTTTGTTCATTTACAAGGATTAGTTCCCCCCCCCCTTTTAGTAACGCCTTGTCATAAAAAAAATTGTGTGTCGCAAAAACACACGCTAGAGGTGAAACTTTTTTTTTTTTTACATTCTGAACTGTCATTTTTTTTTAACATTCTGAACTGTCACTTCAACTGCACATTGTCTCTCGCGCGACGCTCTTGTTCTTTTTGTGCCTGACCTAGACATATTCACAGCAAAATTGTATTAGAAGAAAAACTGGAGAAAATGGATTACAAACATCGAAAAAAACTAAACAATATTCAAAATTTGCTTTTTAATTGTTGTCAAAAACAATGAAAAATAATAGTAATTTATAGTTACTTTTGTTAACAAAAGTTAACAAACTAATTTCAAGGCTGAACTTAAGCTATGTGGATTCGCTACTCCAGAGCTCGAATACGCTACCTTATGGTGATTTATAAAATTGCCGAAAAGGGTGAAACATTGCGTTCCACGTGTACCATTTTGGGCAAAACAAGCAGTTTGTTATGTGTAGGTTTTTTATTTGCGTGATTCATCATTTAGAATCGTCATCCGCAACAGAATAACATCAAAAATATCTGCTAAAAAACTGTGAGTACACATTTTATTTATCTTATTCTGAGTGAATTTGAATAAATATTAGTTTTTCATTTCGATGAAAAAAATTGGACTTGATAACATTGGCTGGACACTAGGACCATGCTGAAAAAATATTGCCATTCCTTGACCTAATTCCAAATAATTGATTTAAATAACCTTATTACTACAGCATCTAACTGAAATGGGCAGTATGCAAGTAAATATTCTTGAAAATATTTATCACAGAATGGATTGAAAAATCCAGAAAGAACGTTAAGAATTTGAACAATAAAAATAAAAGCTTGGAATTTTTATCGCTAAAGTAGTAGTGAACCAACTTTTCTTTATTGCTCTGCAAAAGTTGCCACTATCAGTGAAAGAGTTTCGCCAAAGATTTGTTTAGGCTTATTGTTTAAGTATTGTGTGAAAGAATAATGTATCTTGACGAGATTTCGCTTATCAGTTAAATCATTTCCATGACGAATGAATTAAACGTATGAAGATTTAAAACAGAACTGCCACTACATATCTGCGAGCATTTTGTAGATGATTTACACAGCATAGCATGACAGAATTTTATCATTCAGTTGAGACATAGGAACATACACGACATGTCACACGACAGAAACGTAAACAATGAAAGCGCACCGATTTAAGAAATTTTTTAAAAATATTAAACTTAGTCAAATTATTTTAAAAATGGTCAGATCCTATGTTTTTAAGCATGCTCTTTCAGAAAAAAATACTTTTAAAATTTTGGAAAGACCCTGTTACTAAAAATTAATAAAATACGCCCAAAGAAAAAAAGGGAAAGAATTTCGGTGAGATAAGTCATGAGAAAAATTACGCTGAATGTCAATGTCATAGCATCGGTTTTTTTAAACAGAACACTAATTTAGATTTCGAGTATGTAAGTAAAATAAAGAATTTCAACTAAACCGGTCAAATTTCACAAAATGGAAAAGTTTCTACTTCAAATTAAATTGATTATTTCATCGATTGTATAAACAGCAATTGCCTAACGCAACATATAGGCTGTAAAAGTTACAATATAGCACTGAAAATTTCACGATTTAAAATGCGAGACGATCATTTAATTGTAATATAATTTTAAGTCTATGTTATTCGAAGTAATTAAAAGAATAGTTGCAAAGCTGTAAACGAAAATACTTCAACCCTTTTCAAAACTAACCGTTTGTTCGGTAAAACAATGCAGCATTCAAGGAAAATTTGAGTATCATTCAATATATACTAATTGTTCCTATTAATATACATTATGTTATACATATTCTTTATAGATAAGTAAAGAACTTACACCGTTTTTTTTTTTTTTTTTTTTTTTTTTGAGCAATTGCGATTGCTTATTGTTCTCACTCGACTGTTTTGATGTGCTATCATTTTATTTTCCCGCCAGCACCCTCTGCAGCATCACCGTCGACCGGCTCCTCACGATGCTGCTCCTATAGCGAAAACCGTCTCCAGGTTGCATATGCTACACACACGCGCACACACAAATACATACACCTACACACACATACACATACACCTACACACACATACACACACCTACACACAACTGCCCACATACACATACCCCCCACACAAACACACATACACACAACTACCCACACACACACAAACACACACGCCTACATACGCACACTCGTGATTGCGAAAAACATAATTTGAATTCAAAATGTCAAAATTCAAATTATTATTATTATTTTTTTTTTTTTTTGGATCCTTGAAAATATTTTCCGAAGTAAGTTACCGCCATTAAGCCAGGTCTAAGGCAGAATAAAAGTAATATACCGAGAGCTCGGTTGTAATGTCCAGAGACTAAAGTTTCGTCCTTATTATGCACTCATCAGTCTAGAATAATCAAACAATGGATTATTGACCATTCCAGATTGACGAGTTCATAACAAGAACGAAACTTCAGCTTCTGGATGTCATAACTTGGTTGTTGGTATATTGCATGTAGGGGAATGTGAGGCAAAGTGAAATACACTGCTCAAAAAAATTAGGGGAGCACAGGGTTTTAACGAAATTGAGAAAAATGTTATTCCGAAAGTTAATTTTCAATAAAGCCTCCATGTTTTCAGGAAACATGAGAATAAAACGTAAATTTCGGAAGCAAATCAACCTTTCTGTCGTTAAAAAGCAGAAAAAGGATACTAAGTGCAGAAATCGTGATTTAACAGAAGCTCATTTTTTCACTGTCTGAGCGGTAAAATTCAACCGCTCATTATTTTTTTGATTGGAAAATGCCACGACACCGTAATTTACCGGATTTCATGGCTTGACATTTTATCGGGGGACTGGAATCTTGGCAAACACAAAGAACTGTAGCAGACTATGATGGGGAGTTATAATTTCATGTTCGTTTCACTGTTCTAGAGGAGTCGATTTCCAGTCAAATGTTTTCTGCTTCTTTTCCGCTATATTGCATCTTAATACACGTGTATACTCCATGTTATGCCTTTGCAAGGCTACCTCACAACGGTTTCTTCAATTTTGTGTGATTGCTTCATTGCTCCCCTAATTGTTTTGAGCAGTGTAGTATAGCATTAGGAGCAGCTCTAAATATCTAGCATTTCTTAAAATAAAAAAAAGTGGGGGGGGGGGGGTAATTTTCCGTGATAGGTACGTAGCGGAGCATTTTTTAATCTGGCGATTAGTTTCAATTTTATTTATTGTCGGGGACTATTTCAAGTTACATATGAAGTATTTATTTGGCGATACCATAAACTATTTTGTCTTTTTCAAAGACTTGTAAGCGAAGCGATAAGCCCTAGAAACAAGTTCTAAAAGTCCATTAAAATAAAAAATAATCCTCTGAATAATTATGTTTCTCCATTAAGCGTAAAATAATCCATCAAATGATACACAAGCTATAAATGAACATGTAAAATTAAATTAAAAGAAATTGCCTAACCAACTTTAGATCCACCATTTACGCATAAAATAATCAGCTAACTAACTTTACTAATTCGATTCAAATTGGTTTTTACGGTATATTTCTGAGCATCTTGCGAAATATTGATGTTTGTTACATGTTACATTTATTAATTAAAATAAACAAGCTTTGAAACTTGTCGTTGATTGGTGGATGCAACCGTGGCTTGTGGCGCCTCCTTGCGGTCAGAATCGGCAAATATGAAGTTTTGAAGTTTTTCTATCTAGTGTGGCCATGTTCATGTGCAGAAATAGTTGCCCCGGTTTAACACAAGAAAGTCAAAAATTGTCAAGGCCTGGTAAGCGCCAGCGCATTCAGTGGGGCCATGGATTAATTAACTTAGAATAAGTACAATAAGTTAGAAAAACTCAAACTTCAAAGGCTTCGGAAGTATCAAATTCTAGGGTATTTTGTGTTATTATTAAAGCATTATGTCAATAGTTCTCCCGATTCTAACTTCCCTTCTCTCTGACAAAAGAATGGTTTATATTTATGGCTCTTTTTTAAATGCAATCTTGGTAAAAGATTGATTTCCTGATATGAATTTATACCTTGTTTAACAAATTGCTATTTAAGTTTGACGGTTTGGATTAATTAAACTATATCAAGTACCACTAGTACTTGACATAGGTACTTGATACCACTTGGTACTTGATATAGTTTAATTAATGATATAGTAAACTATATCATTAATTAAACTATATCAAGTACCAAGTAAATTAAACTATCTCAAGTTAGAAAAACTCAAACGTCAAATGCTCCAAAAATATCAAATTTAATGGTGTTTTGTGTAATTATTACAACTTTATGTCAGAATTTCTCCATATTCAAATCTCCTTTCTCTCTGGCAAAGAAATGGTTAATATTTATGGCCATTTTCAAACGCAATCTTGGTAAAAGATTAATTTCCTGATATGAAATACTTTATATCTTGTTTAACAAATTGCTAAAGTTTGAATGTTTTGACTTATTAAATTAGAACAAGTATCACAAGTTAGATGAACTCAAACTTCAAATGCTTCAGAAATGTCAAGATCTAGGGTATTTTTGTTAATATTAAAGCATAATGTTAGAAGTTCCCCCAATGGGGTTGTTTCCATCAGTCGAAAGTACTATTTTTATTCACTGAAGTTGATAGAATGAGCTAAAAACAAAAAAAAATTAAAAATTAATTTGAAATTTGACATCTGGAATTCAAATTATGTTTTTCGCAATCACGAGAGTGTGTGTGTATGTAGACGTGTGTGTTTGTGTCTGTGTGCTGGCATGAGTGTGTGTGTGTGTGTATTTGTGTGTGTATGTATATGTGTATTTGTGTGTATCTATGTGTGTGTATGTAGAAGTGTGTGTGTGCAGGTGTGTGTGCGTGTATGTATGTATGTATGTATGTGTGCGTGTATGTATGTATGTGTGTATGTATGTATGTGCGTGTGTGTAGGATATGGATGCAACCTGGAGACGGTTTTCGCTAGAGAAGCAGCATCGTGAGGCCGGTCGACGGTGGTGCTGCAGAGGGAGGCGGGAAGAAAATAAAATGATAGGAACATCAAAACAGTCAAATGAGAACAATAAGCAATGTGATTGCTCAGAAAAAAAAAGAAAAAAAAAGAAAAAAAAAACACATGGAGCGAGGAAAATCTTTTATCTTCAAAACGTTTAATTTTTTTATTATTTTTTTTATTGTCCGATTTTTTTTAATAAGGCATGGTCTTTATTACGTCACAAGTGATGAACTTTGGCTCTACTCCACTGGCGCACTAAATGCTTACACTTAATGTTTCCAGCTCATGATAATTCAGAAGCGAATTTTTTTTGCGCATCAACCATATCGTTGCCAGTACATGTGAGAAAGGAAGCGAATTAACTATTGCGCTCTGCGCTGATGGCATGTTTGAATGGCACTTCATCACTTGTGATTTCATGTGCAGAAGCGTAATAAATGAAGTTGAATCTGCGCACCGATTAAAATGTTTTTTTAAATATTAAACGCTGTCAAATTGTTTAAAAAATGGTCAAATACTATATTTTTAAGCATGCTCTTTCAGAACAAAAATACTTTTAAAAATTCGGAAACGACCCCATTCTAACTCACTCTTCAGAACTCCAGTGTGTAGATGCCCATTTCATCTGGCGTGCTCTGAATGTTTTCAAAATTATTTAATTTTTTGCTCTGCACGAAAGAATCATGTGAAAAGTACGTTTATTTAGAAATAGTTGCTCAGTTGAAACTATGCCGGACATTTTTTTACTGAAAAGCAATAGGAATTCCTTTATCCTTTAAATTTATTTATTTAATTTATTATTTGGAACATGCGTTCCACATTGATATTTCTTTTGGATTTTATATTTAGTATAATTTCGATGGTGACATTAACGTTCAAGAACAAAAATGATTTTTTTTCTATTAATCTTCATTTTATACGCAACGCGATTTTCTTTTCTTTTTTTTTCGTTGATATCATTTTGAAATTCGTCTCATATCATATTTTCCTCTGAAAAGTTTTATTTAAATAAAATTAATTAACTCCCCTGACGATCTACGGCTAAAAAATTAAAAGACTTAGTTACAAATTTATTACACATTATTAAAGTGGAGCATTTGTTTTAATGCTATCTCAAAGTGTTTCCGGAAAAAGTGCAATGTTAAAGAAAATTACGACTTTTGAATTAATTAAGAATACTTTTTTTTGTCGCTATCCATGAGCCGTTAAATATGACCGAAATCTGATACAGAAATTGTTTTTATCTCAAAATATTGAAAAGAGCAGACTTGTTTTAGTCGCTAAAGAATATATGTTTTAATTTTATGTGAAAAAAATATTTCAATATGCCAGGACAGAGCCGTAGAAGATCCTCTACTCTACAACCCTGGTTAAAAGGACCATTTTTTGTGTAATTGCTCTACACTATTAAAATCCGACCGTATCCATGTATGTATGTTTTACTAAAGATCGCTTCTGATCAGCTGTTGTTCGTAACGTGACATTGATAACGAAAGGTCGCCAAACTTGGAGGTTTCTTGTGACGTTGCGTAGGCACTCGAAGTGAGGAATCTAGCCGACGTCACAGGTAGCTAGTTGTTTCTGAAAAACGTTGATACCGAATGTTTGAGCTTTCTTAGAAATGTTCTCGTAGTTAAATTTAACTATCAGATGCCTGCGACTTTTATCATACTGTAAACAAATATCATGTTTAGCATTTGAAAATCATTCCAATTATTTACCATAATCACATGTATGCAACCTGGAGTATTCTAATCGTACTTTCACTAATCTAAATTATGCCTTTGCTCCTGTCATCAAAAATTACCAGGATGTTCTGTTGACCTTTTTAACAGCAAACTCAAGAAACAGGAAAAACAAGAGAAAAATTGGATGAATGCAGATTGAACCGCACCTTCCCCGAGACCGATTTATTATGATCTCCCCATCGCCGTTTGAATTTTAATCACTCGAAGAACAATGTGGTAATAATCTTCGATGAGCAGATGACATCCTTACTCTGACGTTCGCGCATGTTGCCACTCACATAGTCGCAATTATGATGTAAAAGAACTGTCTTTTGGGCTCGTAAAAGCTCTACAATAAAATCGCTAATCACTCAGTGCATAAGAGGAGGGTTGGTATTGATGCGGAAATGGGCGTAATTTGTCTTCATGAAGATGGATCGGATGATTTGAATGGAATATTTTAGTATATCGTCTTCATTTCATTTTAGTCCATGGAATATTTAATTTCCGCATAAAGGAGGTCTTTTAAAACAATAACAGTAATTTTAAAGAAAGGCTTTTTGAAAAGTTTGTTCATTTACAAGGATTAGTTCCCCCCCCCCCCTTTTAGTAACGCCTTGTCATAAAAAAAATTGTGTGTCGCAAAAACACACGCTAGAGGTGAAACTTTTTTTTTTTTACATTCTGAACTGTCATTTTTTTTTAACATTCTGAACTGTCACTTCAACTGCACATTGTCTCTCGCGCGACGCTCTTGTTCTTTTTGTGCCTGACCTAGACATATTCACAGCAAAATTGTATTAGAAGAAAAACTGGAGAAAATGGATTACAAACATCGAAAAAAACTAAACAATATTCAAAATTTGCTTTTTAATTGTTGTCAAAAACAATGAAAAATAATAGTAATTTATAGTTACTTTTGTTAACAAAAGTTAACAAACTAATTTCAAGGCTGAACTTAAGCTATGTGGATTCGCTACTCCAGAGCTCGAATACGCTACCTTATGGTGATTTATAAAATTGCCGAAAAGGGTGAAACATTGCGTTCCACGTGTACCATTTTGGGCAAAACAAGCAGTTTGTTATGTGTAGGTTTTTTATTTGCGTGATTCATCATTTAGAATCGTCATCCGCAACAGAATAACATCAAAAATATCTGCTAAAAAACTGTGAGTACACATTTTATTTATCTTATTCTGAGTGAATTTGAATAAATATTAGTTTTTCATTTCGATGAAAAAAATTGGACTTGATAACATTGGCTGGACACTAGGACCATGCTGAAAAAATATTGCCATTCCTTGACCTAATTCCAAATAATTGATTTAAATAACCTTATTACTACAGCATCTAACTGAAATGGGCAGTATGCAAGTAAATATTCTTGAAAATATTTATCACAGAATGGATTGAAAAATCCAGAAAGAACGTTAAGAATTTGAACAATAAAAATAAAAGCTTGGAATTTTTATCGCTAAAGTAGTAGTGAACCAACTTTTCTTTATTGCTCTGCAAAAGTTGCCACTATCAGTGAAAGAGTTTCGCCAAAGATTTGTTTAGGCTTATTGTTTAAGTATTGTGTGAAAGAATAATGTATCTTGACGAGATTTCGCTTATCAGTTAAATCATTTCCATGACGAATGAATTAAACGTATGAAGATTTAAAACAGAACTGCCACTACATATCTGCGAGCATTTTGTAGATGATTTACACAGCATAGCATGACAGAATTTTATCATTCAGTTGAGACATAGGAACATACACGACATGTCACACGACAGAAACGTAAACAATGAAAGCGCACCGATTTAAGAAATTTTTTAAAAATATTAAACTTAGTCAAATTATTTTAAAAATGGTCAGATCCTATGTTTTTAAGCATGCTCTTTCAGAAAAAAATACTTTTAAAATTTTGGAAAGACCCTGTTACTAAAAATTAATAAAATACGCCCAAAGAAAAAAAGGGAAAGAATTTCGGTGAGATAAGTCATGAGAAAAATTACGCTGAATGTCAATGTCATAGCATCGGTTTTTTTAAACAGAACACTAATTTAGATTTCGAGTATGTAAGTAAAATAAAGAATTTCAACTAAACCGGTCAAATTTCACAAAATGGAAAAGTTTCTACTTCAAATTAAATTGATTATTTCATCGATTGTATAAACAGCAATTGCCTAACGCAACATATAGGCTGTAAAAGTTACAATATAGCACTGAAAATTTCACGATTTAAAATGCGAGACGATCATTTAATTGTAATATAATTTTAAGTCTATGTTATTCGAAGTAATTAAAAGAATAGTTGCAAAGCTGTAAACGAAAATACTTCAACCCTTTTCAAAACTAACCGTTTGTTCGGTAAAACAATGCAGCATTCAAGGAAAATTTGAGTATCATTCAATATATACTAATTGTTCCTATTAATATACATTATGTTATACATATTCTTTATAGATAAGTAAAGAACTTACACCGTTTTTTTTTTTTTTTTTTTTTTTTTGAGCAATTGCGATTGCTTATTGTTCTCACTCGACTGTTTTGATGTGCTATCATTTTATTTTCCCGCCAGCACCCTCTGCAGCATCACCGTCGACCGGCTCCTCACGATGCTGCTCCTATAGCGAAAACCGTCTCCAGGTTGCATATGCTACACACACGCGCACACACAAATACATACACCTACACACACATACACATACACCTACACACACATACACACACCTACACACAACTGCCCACATACACATACCCCCCACACAAACACACATACACACAACTACCCACACACACACAAACACACACGCCTACATACGCACACTCGTGATTGCGAAAAACATAATTTGAATTCAAAATGTCAAAATTCAAATTATTATTATTATTTTTTTTTTTTTTTGGATCCTTGAAAATATTTTCCGAAGTAAGTTACCGCCATTAAGCCAGGTCTAAGGCAGAATAAAAGTAATATACCGAGAGCTCGGTTGTAATGTCCAGAGACTAAAGTTTCGTCCTTATTATGCACTCATCAGTCTAGAATAATCAAACAATGGATTATTGACCATTCCAGATTGACGAGTTCATAACAAGAACGAAACTTCAGCTTCTGGATGTCATAACTTGGTTGTTGGTATATTGCATGTAGGGGAATGTGAGGCAAAGTGAAATACACTGCTCAAAAAAATTAGGGGAGCACAGGGTTTTAACGAAATTGAGAAAAATGTTATTCCGAAAGTTAATTTTCAATAAAGCCTCCATGTTTTCAGGAAACATGAGAATAAAACGTAAATTTCGGAAGCAAATCAACCTTTCTGTCGTTAAAAAGCAGAAAAAGGATACTAAGTGCAGAAATCGTGATTTAACAGAAGCTCATTTTTTCACTGTCTGAGCGGTAAAATTCAACCGCTCATTATTTTTTTGATTGGAAAATGCCACGACACCGTAATTTACCGGATTTCATGGCTTGACATTTTATCGGGGGACTGGAATCTTGGCAAACACAAAGAACTGTAGCAGACTATGATGGGGAGTTATAATTTCATGTTCGTTTCACTGTTCTAGAGGAGTCGATTTCCAGTCAAATGTTTTCTGCTTCTTTTCCGCTATATTGCATCTTAATACACGTGTATACTCCATGTTATGCCTTTGCAAGGCTACCTCACAACGGTTTCTTCAATTTTGTGTGATTGCTTCATTGCTCCCCTAATTGTTTTGAGCAGTGTAGTTAAGATAACTTACCTTTTTCAAAATGAACAAATTCGAAATTTGTTTTAAAAAGTACAGTACACAAAGAAAAAACAATGTATTTTGTAATAAAACTTGCATTGAAGCATCGTTTTTCATTTTTGGCAATTTGTACCGTCAAAAAAGATTGGATTTTCTTAATTTTTTTTTTAACGATGCAAAGTGAAAAAAAAAATATTTTTCCAATTAAATGTGCTCATTTTATTATTAAAAATGTTTTTATCGAATAAATAAGTAAATAAAAGAACTAACGAATAAATGACTAGATAATGCAGTAACAAACGAATTGACTAATTAATTAATTAATGAGAAAAATAAGTTAGTGAATGAAATAATGAATGAGTAAGAAAATAAGTAAATGAATGAAAAAATAAGTGAATTATTTACTGAAGGAATCTTATACTTAAGTAATAATTAATGATTGAATAAGTAAACGAAATGAACTATTTCACTTTGCCCCATCCACTGTACTGCTTGTACAAGATATCTATACATATAATAAAATAAGATGTTTGTGTGTGTGTGTGTGGCGCGCTTCCCGGGAAAACTTTAAGGCCTAGAAAGATGAAATTTCGTATACAGGTACAGTTTCTGCCGAAGATGTGCACCTCGGGCTTCGATTTTTGATATTTTAATTAGAAAAAAAGTTATTTAATGTTTTGTGTGTTTTTTTGCACTTTTTAGTACTTTTTACCTCACAAACCCTGAACCAATCGCACCACACAAATATTTTTTGTACTATAGTGTTGGAAATTTAATTTTAAATATGATGAATGAAAAAATTTTGAAGATAGAGCAATTTTTGTATTTTTTATGAATTTTTGAAAAAACCTTCAATTTGAATTTTTTTCTGGGTTTTATATTTTTCTATTATCATCCTGCGAGAAGTATCAAAGCCTCATTTCTAAAATTTAAGTTGGTAATAGTAAAAACATTTCGCCCTCTTCAAAGGAAAAAAGTTCTTAAAAATAACCAATAGTTTTTTTTTTTTTTTTTTTAAACCATTTTTTTAATGCGGAACACATTATGTCTTTCCCCGCATCGGTCGAAAAAAGCGTTCTTCAATCTTTTATGCTCTGACGTCACTACTTGGATTTCGATTCGATATTTACGACGGAATCTTAATCGCAAACAATGTTAATCCTTTTTTTTTTACTATATAGTTAACTTCTACATTTTATGACGTGATGACCTCGTGTTTTTCCGTTCAGCGCTTGCTTCTTTTTTCTTTCCTTTTTTTAAAAAAAATTTAGGGATTGCATTTTTTTTTCCATCCCCCCCCCCAAGCTGGACGTTGTGCTGCATCTATATTACGTTACATTTCATAATTGTGCGCATTTAATTAAATAAAAACAGCGACATTTTTTTTCTTTGTCAAACGCTACTTTTTGCACACTACAAGCGGTTTTTTGAGTGATCTTTGTTTTTATTAGGAAATGGGCGGGGAGGTTTAAATAAATAAAGATGGACAAAAATAATTTAGAGATAGATCGTAAAGGTAGATAGTCGCCGAAGGCGGCAATCTTGGCGTAAAAATGTGAATGGCACAAAAAAAGATAGAGATGGATTGATTAAAACTGCTGCCAAATTTAGGCGGCAAACTTGAAGTAAAAAGGTAAATGACAAGTTAGTCAAACAGCCGCCATAAGTGGCTGCTTGCATAGAAAGGCGAATGGCGTAAGAAGGCGAACCAGCTGGTCGCCGCAGGCGGCTAGTTTAAAATAAAAATAAGCTTAACATTAGATAAAAAATACTGCACTGAATATTAGTAGGTCGCAGTTAATATTTAAGTTCTTATAAAGAAAACCTTTATAATTTTATAATAATAAAAATAACTCCTTACTTTACAAAAGCATATTACAATATGAATATCAAATTTGGAAAATTGCTTGCATTATCATATGCTTTCATCTTTAGAGGTAAATTATCTTTGATTTGCTACATGTTCTACTATATACTTGAAATATTACTAGCTAGGTGGCGCTAAAAATAAAGTAAATATTTCACTACTTCACTTTGCCCCAAATTTCTCTTCTTGAAAATGTATTTCATGTTTCTCAGTGAATGTGCGTTCAAAACTAATGCAATTTTTCCTCCCCTTCGCCCCCCCCCCTTTTTTTTATCTTTTTTTATTGACCAGCTTTTGGAATTGCTCATCCTTTCTTGTATTAGAAAGTTCATAGTTTCCTAAGGGGGTAAATGCGTTATGTAGATTTCCCCTCTCATTTCACTCGAACCAAACGATCAGAACAATGATGCAACATGGAAGTTCACTGCACAAGTTTTTTTTTTCTTTTTCTTCTTCGAAACGTTTTACATAGTTTATTACAAAATAAAGTAGGAATTGAAGCGCGACATTCCACAGACGACATTTTTATTTCTGTGATAATTGCCTGACAACAAGTATGGCACGTCTTTGGTGATTTTGTGACAAAAATATCTTGGCTGGAATATGGCACGTCCTTCCAGCGCAAGTGTTTAATTGTCCTCTATTTTATTGTAGGAGACAACTTTGACTATATTTTAGTGGCTGCACAGTCAAACTCCACGGGGAGTTACCAGAACAAAACTCAGGTTCTTATAATTCCATCGAACCTGAAAAGTTAAATTTTTGCAAGTCATTATAAATTCCCTGGAATTATTATTCTGCCGACACCGTCCAATTCAATGACTTTTGAAGATAATATAACATCTGTTGTTCGACCTGTTACCTGCTTTCTGATATGTACTGTGCGAAGTCCGCGATTTTTAGCGTTTATTATCTCAGATCACACTTAAACCAGTTTTCAAAACCTTTCGGCACACTTAAACATTTGTTTTATTTTTCTTGCACTTTTTCATACATTTTTAAAATTGTGAGACTTTTCAAACAAATTTTATTTATAAAACTTTAGTAACACAAATAATCCGTGGGTAGCCCAGTAACGTAGGTAAAATCAATAGGATGTACCCACCGTATATGCCGTTGGGGTTTTAGGGATTTACTCAGATGAGAGCAGCTAAACACATGTGTCCTCACCTCACCGAATTATGATTTTAGACATCCTAGATTCAGCTATAAGACCTGATACAGTGGTACCATTGCCTACGTAAATTACCAAACCAAGCCGCTGACTAACTGCAAACAAGACGAATATCCGTAGAGGGTGAAAGGTGGGGATTTACAGGCAGCACCACGTGGAGGTCCTCAACATTATGGCCCGGCCTAGTGCAGGGTTGCCAACTTAGGGGTTTCCCCCTAAATTTAGGGGGAAAATTTTAGAATGGGACTATTTTAGGGGGATAAAATTTTTAGGGGTAAATTTAGGGGTTTTAATTTTAATGTTTTATCAGGTAAAAATGTTTTTCTTTTACCTTCGAAAATGTAATTTTTCGATTGTTTCATTTATTTTTTTACTTACATTTGATCAGAAATGACATAAAAATACTTTATATTATATTTACTCACTCAGCAGCGAAAAATAGCAATGGTCACGTGACCTTTTAATCCCATGTGTGACGTCACAGTCAAAGGATCACGTGACTTTCTGACGTCATTTAGGGTTTTTTTTGGGGGTTTTATGAGTTGAGTTTCGGGGGAAAAGTTTTTAGGAGATGGCAAAGAGTGTCGGACTACGATTCGGAGGATTCCAGGTCTGGCCCCCGCCAACTAATTATCCACCGCTATTTGCGGAGTCGCTAAATCTGTGGGTTCGAAAGTCCTGCGGTTGAACACTAGCATCTAACCTTGAGTGCAGAGCGTCGAAAAAAAACCCCTACTCATCAGAACTATACTAAAATTGCAGCGGTAGTTATATATTGTGCTGTCATCTATTAGTTAAGGCCAAATTGAGATCCTAACATAACTAGAATGGCTTGACTTTCATAGGAATCGCTCTCTTTCTCTTAAACGTGCAACGTTGAAAAAGACTTGTCCAAGCGGAATTGGTAACCACAGCAACAGTATTATAAAAATAATGAAATATTTTTAAGATGTGAAGAAAACATTTTATTTTTTATCTTTTAAATGATTTTATAAAGTTTTTAGCTTTTTATTACAAATCTTTGCTGTTATTTAAATTTTTTAACACAATATTAGTATTACATGAAATTGGTGTTTTCCACCTCCAGATCCAGTCACTTCCTATTTCGGGCTGATGAGTGCTAATAAGCACGAAACTGCAATCCTCGGATGGAATGACTGATCTGGAGGTGTATTTCATATATTTCTGCCTTAGCCCTGGCTATAGGGCGGTAACTTACTGAAAAAAATATTAATATTATTAACATTTTTGTTTCAATGGTGTTTGGAATTTAAAGTAAATCCATATACTAAGGAAATAAATTTAATAAAATTGATGTGCAATCGTTCCTTTGTAACTCAAATCTATTGTATTATCCAAATTCATAATATCATGTGAATAATAAAAAGACATACAAAATGCTAGAAAACTGACGACAAGAATTTGAAGTAAAATTTAAATTGGTGTATGGAACAGGTAGTTCGCTCATTTCTAAACAAACTTCTAGCTCAGAGTTATGTACTGGAATATAAATATTTTTTATAGCTTCAATTGCAGTGATCTGCACCTGCACAAATTTTTAGGCTACCTGTAGAATGGTGTAGTGATTAGGCGATAACCAAAGGCACACGTTCAAAAACCTGACTCCTATCGGTAGGTTTTTACATTGGAAAAAATCGGCTGCATCCACTTCAGCATGTAAGCTAAGTATTCTTTGGCTGAAAATACTCTTGGCAAAATAAAATTCCTTGGACTGTTTTCATCAAGCAGAGTGAAGGTGCCTCCATCTGGTGGAGAAAATAGGCGTCAGATTTTTGGTGGATATGGCATCTGCCGATGTGGTGCCACATGAAAGAATGGATGCCACCTCTTGGGCAATGCACGAAGCCTGCAAAAGATGGAAAACCGATATGAAGTCCGTTTCCCCAGTGCAAACAAACAAACAGCAAACTCCAATTACCTTTGTCAAAATTTAGATCGGCAAAACGCGTAACACGGGTGTGAAACAAGAAAATCCAAATACTTGCACGTCCGTATCAGTAAAAAAAAAATACATCGAGTAGAATTTTTCGAGAAGTTCATTTTGCGCAACAGACGTTTTGTATTTTCTTTTACTTCTAGCACAAGGTACTAAAATATTTAATTACTCTGCTTTGTTGAACATTTACAGCACAATAATCAACCTTGTGTTACTGGATCTGACAACCCATAAACAAAGATTACTACCTTCTAGATCAATATTTGGATCGTATTGAAAGAGTTTATTGAGCAACAAATTCCGACTGGACAATAACCGACTTTTTTTTCCTTCCAAGGTGTGGCCATCCACGGCAAGCAATTTCCAGTCACGTCGAAAAATCACACGGAACACAAAAAGCCCGAGTCTTCTCCCACTCTTTGGTATGTACGGAAGATCTTCCATTCATCAAACGAAACCAGGAAGAAATACCGCCGTGTTTATAACAGAATTAATGTCTGCAACGTGTTGTTTGTTTATTAAAATATTTATCCTGTCCCGATGAATATTTAGCTAATAGTGTCCGTTTGATATGAATGGCTTCTTGTGAACCTTTTTTTTTTTCTCGCGTGGAATCGGTAAGCAGTGAAGTTCATCACGAAAGCAAAGAACGATCTTAAAGCAATAAATGATCGCTTTGTCACGTGATATCCTGATTCAAATTAAATTTGCGTGATAGGTACACAGATATCGAAGATAACAAGGGCAGGTCAAACCAATCAAATTTAATGTTCCTAATGACTTGTCACATCACGATGAATGCTCACAGAAAACAAATAATTTTCCAAGGGTCCTGAGATTGAGAATTTCGATATCAGGTGCGATCATTTGATTAATTGCTTTAAGATATAGAAAACTTCAATGTTGCTTAAAAGCTAGTTATCACAGCCATATGTCATCATCACTGACTCTACAGTCGACAACCCATTGTGTGTCTTGGCCTTTTCCATAAGCTTCTTCCAGTTGGATATTTTTTACCTGACATCTCCAGTTTGAGGATTTGATAATTTTGAAGTCTCCTTCTAAACAATCCAGCCATTTAATTCTTGGTCTTCCTCTCGGACTTTTGCCAGTTGATCTGTCATGCGAATAACGTGTCGATGCCCTGCCCATCTCATTCTTCGCAAATTAATGTATTTTACTACGTCCATATCTCGATAGTATCTGTACAGTTCCAAGTTATAATATTTATCACAGACACATGTATCTAGTCAAAACTGCTTCTCTATCTCTATATTAAGAAAATGTTGAAGATTCATGCATCAGCACCACCAGGTACAAACGAGTAACTGTTTATCGCAATTTATTATGATATGTCACCCTTATTTTGTTTGAAATTTCATTTCACCTTACTTTATTTATTTATTTATTTCAGTTTTATTTCATTTTATTTTATTTTTCATTCCAAATTCTTTTTTATTTTATTTTATTCATTTGTTCATTTCTTTATTTTTATTTATTTATTTATTTTATTTCATGTTATGTTGACTCGCCAAGTGCTAAATCGTTCCCTTTCTACAGAAATAAGAGCTAAGCCTTAAAATTATTTTATCGCCTGCCAAAGAGGAAGTTAAGTGAGAACTAGGAAATTAGTTTTTTCTCCTCTGTCAGGAAGGAGCGTGCAACCATTCTCTTTTGCAACGCTGCATGTATTTTTCGTCGTCTAACGTCGTGAAAAATTACTTTAAATTTAGTTGAATGTTTCATTGCAATCTAGAGTCAACGGCATATTTTACTTCATTTTAGTGCTATTTATTCATTTTTAACTAATTGGTTCATTTGTTTATTTCCTTCTATTTTTTTACTCCTCTGTAATCACTAAATCATGGACTTTGCTGGCTGAAACTCACTCCATAAAAATTGTAAAGTATTTTCCATCGGCTCCAGAAGGAATGTAATCCCTAAAGATAACTATCTCATTTTTTTTTTTTTCAGAAAACGTCACTTTTGACATTTGTGCAGTAAATCATTGATATTTTTACCATCAGTTTTCTGTCAATATTTACGCATGCTCAGAATACATTTCTGAAAATCCAGAACTATGCACAAAAATTTTCTCAACCAACTGTATCCAATCTGAACAAAGCCTTTATATTCCCGTAGTTAAGGATCATCAAAACAGAGGTAAGACGTTATTATATTGTCACTCATAAAGAGAGCTCCCTCCGTCACTCACAGCTGTAGAAACTGAAGCCCTTCATTAAATAACATTTTCACTGCGGTGCTGGATTCACGTATAAGCTAAACAAGCTTAAGACGCTTTCTAGCTGTCTCCTAGAAGTTTAAAGGAAATTTAACTGAATCGTGTCCCCAAAATCTCTATAAGTAGTGAAAAAATGTGTGCTCGCGTTATTTTCCTATCTATTTATTGTATTTATATTATTATAGTATTCCAATTAATAGGTGCAGCTCAATTATTTTTCCACCTACATAAAAACATGCATCGATAATATTAGAAAAAATAATGTAACAGTTATACACTGTGAAACATGTATTTATTGTAAATCCAAAGTGGTTAGTTCCACATAAAACATACAATTTAACCTTTTTTTTTTTTTAATTGAAACGCTTTTTTCTAAACACATAATGGTCAAAACCTATTTTTAGTAGGCTATACAGCTTTGCTTAAACTACAAATTAATGTAAAAAATGGTGAAACCGAAAACATGTAATTAGAGTTTTCGGGATTAAGGAGGTACAAAGTTGTTCCAACTTCGATGAATATTTAAGTTTTTTACTTCATGCAAATTTCGTGGCCAGAGGCATCAGAATTTAAATTTTTGGGAGGGTGGAAAAGCTCAATTTTCTGAATCGAACTCCAATTTCTGCCGAATGATGACAATTTTCTCGAATCGTCAGGCAAAATAGGGAATTTTTGGGAGGTCACAATGGCTTCCCGTGACCTCCGACAGGAAGTGCATCTAATCGAAACTTTCGTCACTAAGCCATATGTCTGCAAAATTTGTTTTTGATAACGGTCATACTTGAAAATAATTGTTCAAAGTAGTAAGACCCTTAAATTGTCAAGATGCCAAATGAATATGAGGATCCTTCTTGTCCTGACATGCGCTGAAGCGATTATATATCTTTTGACTTCATCGTCAAGCAATACGTGCTATCTGTCGCACATTTTGCTTTGTGCGCGAGATTTTTTAAATTTGTTTTCCAATGGCATTACAGCCGTGGGAAGGTAAACAGTCTTATCTACAAAAATAAGTTTTTGAGATATTTGAAGAAACCCGTTTTTGGTTCCCCACAAAAAATAGTAAAATGTTGCAATGGGGTTGTTTCCAACATTTTAAAGTATTTTTTCTGAATGCATAAAAACATAGGATCTAACCATTTTTTAAATAATTTGTTTGAGTTTAACATTTTTAAAAAAATTGCTTAAATCGTTGCGCTGTCATTGTTTACATTTCTTGCCGATGACATCACAAATGATGAGATGCCATTCTGTGTTGCCATTCACAGAGCAAAATATTTAATTCGCATCTTTATTCGCGTGTATTGGCAACGATATGGTTGATAGCAAGCGTAGAGCGCAATTTTAATTCGCTTCTTGATTATCATAAACGTGGAAATGCGGTACAAAATGCGCCAAAGAGCATCATTTGTGACGTCATCAAGACCACGCCTTGCTTGCAAAATCGGACGCTTTAAAAAATTAATTAAAAAATAACTGTTGGGAAAATGAAAGAATTTTCTGGGTCCATGTTTTTTTTTCTTTTTTTTTTTTGTTCATTCTATCCATTTCAATGACTACAAGTACTACTTTTGAGTGAAGGAAACAACCCCATTGGGCAGTCTTTCCATGCTTTATTTTCATCGTAAACCAAATACGCAAGTTTGAACAATAAAGCTTATGTAAAAAAATGACAGAAATGCAAATAAAAAGTGGAAAATGAAAGTTTTGAAGTTACTGCTGTTTATTTTATTTATTTATTTATTTATTTATTTTTTTGAACTGAATATTACAACTAATTTTTCAGTGCTGTTAAACTAAGGGGGTGAGAGGAATAGGTATGATTCTATTGAACCGAATATGGCTTGCCAGCCGTAAGTTGCTGACCTCTGTGCTTGTGGCTCATGTGCTTGTGGCTGTGCTTGTGGCTCAATTGAAACAAACAAGCTGAACCCACTTTAAACGCTTGGTCCCTTCTTCATATGCCCCGTCAGTTTTAAACCAAGCATAAAGTGCACAAAATGGTCGGCCGTTGAGTTTCACATAAAGTACCAAATTTCCCGAGAAACATTATTTTACTAATCCTAACTCCTACAACCTCCCAGGTTTACTCAATTACGTAATTTTTCATTGCATAATTGATTTATATCGTTGCACAACTAACTGGAAGTTCTCAAATTTGTTTCGTAAATTTGGTGACTTTTGTTTCAACGCTGACATTTCGCTGTCAAAACATTTCCGTTACAACTCTGACAAATCAAAGCCGGATTTCCATCAAATCAGACATTTCATATTCCCTCCACATCGGTTCTCTACCATTAGAATAACTTAACGCATCGCGGCAGATATCAAAACACGAGATTTTAAACATTTACAGGAACACCACACTTTCTCTCCTTCGCCTCGCATCTTATCCATTCACTTTTTCCTTCCGATCTCCAAACAGACAATTGTCTCCTGCACCCGGACTTAGCCTGGAGCTGCATCGTGAAAGACGTCTGTTTTTCCAACCAACCAGAATACATAGTTTTTTTTTTTTTTTTTTTTTTTCCGGCTACCGTAAAGACGCTGACGCATAACGAAGTAATTCCCATAGTTATGCATTTTGAGGTGAGGTGCAACATTCTTCGCGTTTAGCATCAGCTGTGTTTAGGGAAACGAAACTGCTTCCAGGAAAAAAATCTTGACGCCGTGAAGTGAAAAATGACAACCTCGTAATCCGTTAAGTGGGATTTCGTAAACAAGGGGTCGTAACCCTCTAGAGTAGAATCAATATTGCCTACATGGCTGTTGGTTTCGAAAGTTTTTTTTTTTTTTTTGGAAAAGATAATGAACTTCTTTAAATCTCAACGGTTAATTAGCTTTGATTCTTCCATTATAGGAAGCTGGGGTATAATAGAAAGGAAGGGGGTTAACACTAGTCAGAACCCTTGGTTTTACGCCGTACTGTCAATTTTTGCATGCTAATACTTAAGGGGAGGATCACGCACGCAAATTTACGACTTTACACTTTGACTTCCTAGGGCGAGCAACGTAGAATTATGTTTTCGCTTGAATTTTCAGTACCGTAAATGCAGACTTCTTCAGCACTAGGGCCTAGGGTCCTTCTTTTGGCCCAAATTGAGAAAAACTTGTCAACCATCAGAACGCATTTTTTCAACATATTTTGACAGATTCCACAGAGAACACTCCCAAGCACTCAGTAATTTATACCAAGCATTTCGCTAGCTTTGCTCAAGAAGCAACACTCAGAGCCGTGTCCAAGGGGAGGGTTTTAGGTGTTAAACCCCTCCTATTGGGGAAAAAATAATAAAAAAATCAAGTGAAGAAAAGTGCACAGCTGGCTTAAAACTAACTTTAATGTTAAATTTTGTGTACAGCATTTTTAAAATCATATTTTGAAAATCCGTGATGGAGGAACCGTTAAGTGGGCTGTCAAACAAAGCATTCACTGTGTTTAATATTGCTTTTCATAAGGAGGTTATGATGACTTGGTCGTTTCACAAAAAGAGATGAATGTTGCCGCTATGAAGATGCATTGTAATCTCGTTTTGGTAATGTAATTTGCATATGCAATGAACCCTTTCTTATTTAGTTTGCTTGTCCTAGAATATAAATCCTGAATACATAGTATGTTACAAAAGAAATTGTGATTTTGTTTATAGTACTTCTTATACCGCTCAGTAAACAGATAATAAAGTTTGAATCTAAACAAGAAATAAAATGAATAAATACTGAAACTACTAGCACAGCCAGAATTTGCCTTCTGGAACGTGGGTTTCATAACTGTTCTTACATGTACAGTACCTCGTTTATCCAGACTACTGGGCCCAAAAGCAATCCGAATAAACGAAAATCCGCATAGTTCGAGTAATAAGCAAAAAACATTCTCAAATAAGCAGACTTATCTTTTACTACAGAAAAAAAAACAATGTTTTCTACCAAAAACCTTCATAGTAACATTTCTCACAACTACTTCATCATTCATGGTTCAGCTGCGGTGGCTTCGGACTGACACTTCAAGTACGCCATATTGTTTGTTAAATGAGTACTATACTTTATTGTATGTTATATGCAAGAGTTCTACATTTAATCGAGACAAAACCGGAATATTTGTCGTATTTATATGTAGTTTCGTTCTTGCAATCATAGTTTAAAATAATTGTTAAAGTAAATATATTTTTGTTTAACTTAACAAATTTGATCCGAATAAACCGGAGATCCGGATAAACAAAGTTCTACAGCATATAAAATGCAATAATTGATTTTTTCGTATTAGCCCCCCCCCCTCCCCACTAGGCCCATCAATGTGACCATTTAACAGAAATGAAATACTTGACACACTGACACACTTGACAATGAGTTATATGTATTTATTGTGTTTTCCTGACAATGCAGGTAAGAATTATTAAACATTGAACCCAAATCCCCTCCCTTTATGAAATCCTGGACACGGGCCTGGAACACTAGTGATTCTGCGTTCCTTGTGCTAATATGTGTCTTTATAATCCTTCAAACTTTTACCAGGGTCCAGGATCGAAAGTCCCATTCTCATATCACATTCTATCACGACGTCCAACATATTCACTTGATTTATCGATTAGCGAAAACAACACACAGTGAAAAATGAATTATTGAATAAATAATTAACATAATTATTAGAAAAAATATCATAATTATCTGCAATTGTTTTCTTTCGATTTCATTTATAACTTCCTCAGTGTGTGATGGCGACATTGCTTGACTTCAGCAGTACAAGACCATTTAAACGTTCAGCACACATGGTGTCACTTAAGTATGTTTTTAGCCTCCTCGAAATCAAGAAAGATCTTTCACTCGTGCGATTCGTTTTAGGAAAAAAGTGCACAGTTAAGAAAATATATTTTAATAAGAGAATTTTATTTTTTCTCCTATGAATACTGAAATTATTGTAATCTTTGTTTGGAATCAGTTTACGATCAAAATACATAGAATCAAAATCAATCGAAAAAAATACAAAAGCTCAAGGGAGGGGTCCGGATCCCCTGGACCCCTCCCTTGTGTGCGCCATTGGCAAAGAAGCTTGTGTACTCTGAAATTCTTTCCGTTACCTGCATGCGTACATTCCCATGTTATGAGTTTAAATCAAAGCATCAATTTGAATCGTAAAAACCTATCGACAGATACTTATCGGCCCGTGACAAGCTTTGTATAAAAAACTTGATACGCGTGAACGATGTATTAATTTACTTTGTATTGCATTGTCAATAATATGAAATGAAACAAATTCATTCAGCGAATTACTTTAAAATAAAATTTTGATAAATTACCGATTAAATTTGTATGTTTAAAAATGAATAATTCTGACTTTAATTAAGTAGGGGAATGTGGGGCAAGGGAAATGGTGAAGTATTTACTCTGTTTTTAGCACTACATATCTGGTAATTATTTAACTATGCAGTATCAGGTATAGTCTATTCCAGTCAAAAAAAAAGGTATCTTTGAAGATCAAAACTTATGATACTACAAGCAATTTTCAAAAAAAAAAAAAAATTGATAATCATATTATTGTTATATTTTGTTGAAAGTCAAAAATTATTTTTCGTATTACAAAATGATAAAGTTCTTGTTTTTAACATTTTCAATACAAATTGAGACCTATCAATACTCGGTGTAGTATTTAATTATTTAGTGAAAAGCTTATTTTAGTTTTAAATGTTTTGGACAACTATTAAATTGCATGCGAGGCAAGGCGAAATAATTCATTTCGTTTTCTTGTTCAATCATTTATTAAAAATCACTTACTTATTCATTTATTCATCAATTCATTCACATTCCTTCATCTAATAATTCGCTCTTTCTCATTCATTCACTTGTTTTCTTATTCTTTAATATTATTTTATTCACTCATTTATTTTCTCATACATTAATTTATTTATTTATTTATTCGTTTTCATTATCTATTTGTTTATTCATTCATTGCTTTATTTTATCATTCATTTGATTTAAAATATTTTTAACAATCGAATAGAAAATATTTCATTTGAAATCGTTTAGTGCAAGTGTTGTTGCAAAATACAATACTCTTTCTTTATGGACTGTAATTTTCAAACAAAATTTCCAGTGTATTCATTTTGAAAAGGTAAGATATTTCAACTATTTCACTTTGCTCCACATTCCCATACTACATACGAGTCGTTTTCAGCATTTAATAATATTGAATTAACACACTACATGCATAAAGTCATATACCTCCGAAGAAGGAATGTCCAATCTCTTTAGCGTCCCTTATTAAGAGGTTCTACTGTGCATTCAATATTTTTTATTTTAATTTGCGCTATGAGTAGATTTACCATTAACTATTTCTGCACAAAGATAAATTTTAAACTTATTGTAAATGATATTCTTTTCATAAATCGCAAGATGTCCAACAAACGCCTTCAGGAAGACAAAAATCAATTGCTGATTTTTTTTCTCCTCAGCCTTAGAACCAAATTTCAAACATTTTTCACCCCGAGAATTTCATGGAATGTCAGCATTTGAAACTTGCACGAGGTTCTTTTGGGTTAGCCATGGCCGTGGGACATCTAAGAGGCCACATAGAGGGAATATGGCACCAATGAAGTGAGACTGTGGCTCGGTGGCGCTCAATAATTGATGGCCTATCGATCGGTACCTTTTTTGCCCAAAGTTGAAATTGTTTATTGGACACTAAGAGCTATGACCTTTAAATGTATGGATCATGTCTTCTTCCGCACGCTGTAATTTCGGGTGCAAGAAATTGGAGCCCCCCAGCCAAAATCAGGGTCATCCAAGCGTGTCAGGTAAAAATGAGTGATAATAAACACTTTTTGAACCCATTTTTCACGTTTATAAACTTTAAGTCACGATGCGTAACGTAAGAATTTCATTTACCGGTGAACTGAATTTTAAAGGATTATTTTCGACGTTTACACTCTCCCAGATGTAATTACAGTAATTAGAAAAATGTTAAGGGAATTTTTTAATCAGTTTGACAATCAGTTAATTGAATTGTTTAGCTTTTTTAGGCCTGTAAAAAAAATTCTTTGGCTGTTTTTTTTTATCTATAAAGGCAGCACAATTCTTCGAAGTCAATTGTTTGAAAACTATCTGTTACTCTGCTCAAATTGAAATCAGTTCAGAGAACATATTTTCTTACTTAAGCCTGAATTCCGTTTAACATTTTAAAATGCACATAAAATGGAAAAGAAGTACGGGAGCTATGCTCCTGTGAGCTCCTATGCTAATTAAGCGCTGGCTATACGTTATTTTGATTAGAACGAGTTCTATTCTTTCAGTGAGCTTGATGCTGTTAAGGTTTAACCAGAGGCATGCGGGGGGGGGGAGAGGAGGGAGGGACAGCTATTGGCCCGGCCCAAGCCTGAAGGGACCCCGAGATTTTTTTCAACGGGGGAGAAATATAGATAGGTATAGGTAAACAATATGGAGGGGCCCAAAACAGTCATTTGTGACGGGCCCCAAATTTTCTGTCCACCCCCCCCCCCCCCCCTCCCCGGGTTTAACTTTGATTTACAATAAAAACGAAACAATACCGTGTACATCTTTTAATTTAATCATATTTGAAGAAAAAATGAATACAAATATAATTTTCTTATGATTAATAATGATTAATATTTTACTGTGCCGGATCTAGGGGGAGCATTCCGGAACCTTTGTTCAGGGTGGCAAGTTCTGAGAGGTGGCAAATTCGCCCTATGTCTGTTTTTTCGTTGAAGTTCGAAAAACTTCGCAGTTTCAAGATTTACCCCGGTTCAGAAAAAATCGAACATATCAGCTCTGATCTTCTAATTTTGCGTAAAATTAGAAAGGACTTATGAAGTACAACTCTGGCATATTCAATTTTGCTTTAAACCTGGGGGCAAAACGGAAAATTTGTAAGTCAAGATGGAGTGTTAAAGAACTTTAAATTTTACAATTCATACAAAAGATACAGCCATCAGCTGTATCAGTATACAGTTCATGTATCCTACCTGCGTGCAACAAGATAGATACTAACTAACGATCTTTTACTGCAGCGAATTTTATGAACAAGAAACGTAAATTGGGATCAAATCTCATGGATCAAGTCAATCTTGCAATCTTGAAAGAAGAAAATGACGTACTAAAAGGAGAAAATACAATAAAGAGTTTCAATAATTCTACGCATGACTTGAGGGACAGTTTTTCAAGTTTCTCTCAAATTAAACTATCCATTTTGCCACTGACAAATATTAACAATAAGAAGTACTTACGCAGAAGTAGCCTTTTTTTTACCCCCCCCCCCCCTTCTTTTCTTTTTAAAAATAAATTCATACAATCGTTTCCAAGTGTTATTAACTGACAAATCAAAATAAAAATATATTTCTCAGCTTTTGAAAGCAATACCTGTTTCGTTAACTTTTTTTTTTTTTTTCAAAGCAAATTTCCCAACAAATAAGCAAATCAGTGTATTATTTCTCTGGCAAACGGAAATCGGACTGAACTTTGTTCACGTTCAAGATGGGGTCGGGAGAGGCGCAAGAGGTGTGAGGGTACACTCGCTAAAAAATAACGCTATTTTAAAATTTAAAAAAAAAATCTTACGGGGGGGGGGCGCACTTTTAAATCTTGCGTGGGGGGAGGAGCACCGTAGTCTATGCTCACTACTGATCTTATGTGTGTAACAATGAGAGAACCAGGTTACTTGTTTTGATATTAAAGGTAATTTCGCTCGTACTCGCTCTTTCCACTTTCCCCTCGCTTCCACTATTATAAGATACAGTTTATAAATATAATAGAAAGTGTTTATTTCTGAAGTGAAGATAATGAAATTCGGACACTGTCGTAAATATGCCTCTTCGGTGGAAATAAATTTATTAATCTTTGTTTTTACTCACAATAGCAGAAATGAAAAATATAAAAGCGGGGAAAAAAATATGGAAATAGAGAAGTCAGGGCCGTCCGAAGAGGCAGGCGAACCGGGCGATAGCCCCAGGCGCCAAGATATGAGGAGGCGCCATAAACTAAGCTTTCACTGCATTTCTTTTTTTTTTTTTTAAGTATTATTCTTTTTTTTTCAATAGTTTTCAAAATCTAACAATCTAACACATTAGATTGAATTCCTGTCTTTTAGCACACACATACATTTCAAATTACATGTTCAATTATGTAATAATTATTATAAAATGTTAGGTACTTTTAAATTATTCGCACAACATTCTATGTAGGGAGGAGTGGTACCAGAAAAAATTCGCCCCGGGCGCCGTCATCTCTTAGGGCGGCCCTGAGAGAAGCTATCAAGAACAACTGCATTTCACAGCAAAATACAATCAAAATATCTGGCTCTTCCAAAAAGAATATTGTTTGTAATGCGGCTCAAGGGACCACGTCGCTTTCTCCCGCCATACCATCTGGAATTCGGTCACGCAAACGATAATTACGAGGCAGATTTTATTTTCAACAGGTTATAAAAATATAACAATTATTTATCAAAGAAAGAATGCAACCTGATAATAATAAACGTTTAATGATCAAATAAACAAGGGGCGTATTAACGGGAGGGAACAAGGGGTTTGGATACCCCCCTCCCCCCTTCACAGCTCGGGCAAGTCCACTTTTTCTTAATAGACTCTGGAGCGCTTGATGATAATTTAAGGGAGTCTTTCGTTGCTGCAAATATGTAGTTGTGGATAGTGTTTATCCTTTTTTCCTTTTATTAAAAAGAAAAAAAAATAGTGAGGAAAATTCTTGCTACTTAAGTATAAAAGTAGAAGAAACATAACGACGTTCTCCATATTTGGTCACGATTTAATAAAAGCATGGAGAATTTTTGCTGTAAAGGAGATGAAAGCACAGCAGCAATGATATGTTTATGTAATTAAGTGAGCTTTCGGAAGACGCGGGGATATGAAAAAACCAAACCATCCTGGTTCAAATCTGTACCACAGTGTTTTTTTTTTTTTTCATTTTATTTCTAACCAATAAATATACATATTTTTTAAAGGTATTCGATTTCCTTTTCTTCTCTTGCGTCTTACTCCAAAAAAAAAAAAAAGAAAAAAACTCTGATGTAATCTTAGTTACAAAAAATTTGGGGGGAGTACCCATTTTTACTCTTCGGTGCATTCCATAAACGAATCAGCTCTTGCATTTTTAATGACGAAAAAAAAATAGTAGTTCTAATTATTCAGATAAGGAAAACAACTGTTTCTTAGCAATTCGTTATAAAAAAAAAAAAAAGAACAGTCGAACCCGCTTATTAGAATATCGATTCAAAGAACATCCCGCTTAATATAATACAATTTCAAAGTACCAAACCAATGTGATGTGTTATTTCGATCCCAGTTAATGGAATATCTCGCTCTTTGGAATATTTTTTCTTTTCAAAATGGCTATTCCATTAAGCGGGTGCGACAGTAGTAGTGAATGAGACAGTTGGTATTATGATATTGTTTAATAGTTGTTGTTTCGGCCAGTGCACATAGCACATGGTAAGATTTTCATAGAATCAATCTTGCTAACGATTATGTGTTACGTAGATTTGTTATACACGATTTTTAATAATTTCGTTTTGGGGCCGAACAATGGCCTAATCCTGGTAACTATTTTGCCCCTGGAAAAATTCCCCTTTACCCCTTGGGGGGGGGGGGTAATTACCCCCACGTTGGGAATTACTGAAGAAATTTCGTGAACACTTTCACTTTTGAGTAAAAATGACAACAACGTGCATAAAGTACAAATAGAGTAATAAAATAGAGTTAAAAACTCAGCAAACAGACGACAGCAGACGACTCGGCAAACGACAAAAAAAAAAAAAAAATTGTCATTTGGTCTACGTTGTGTGAACTTTTCCTTCTTTTTTGCACTGATGAAGAGGCTTGCATATGACAGCCCCGAAACAGCTGTTTGCTGAGTTTTTAACTCTATTTTATTACTCTATTTGTACTTTATGCACGTTGTTGTCATTTTTACTCATTTTATAGTACAAAGTTTTCGACTGCTTTTTTACAACTTTCACTTTTCGCACAGTACTAATATGGGCCAATATGTCTCAGGCTCCGCACTGCTTACAAACAAAATATCTAAAAAAAATTCAAGACGCCTTCTTAACACAGAAAAAGAATAGCACATGAAATAGCATACTGTCCCATTTATCAGAGACAATGCCCATTTAACCCCTCCGAGAGAACTCTATGGTCTGGCAAGAAACGCTCCAGGTAGTTTAACAATTGACAGCCCGCAATGAAGAATGCGTCTAAAAAAGTCGTTCACGAATCGTTAGCTGCGAGCAAGGTGGCCATTAAATCGTTTAAAACGAAACGGCCCTGTCTTCGCTGGCCAGCACACAACCCGACAAACGGGATGGAAGTCATAGACGGTAGTCATTATAAAATATAAAAAATACCTTGGGGGTTTGTATAAAAAAGTGAAATGAACCTTCATTTCCGTTTCCTATGATAATTTTACTGATGGACTGCGTATATTATTACTTGCTCATCTTTGCTTACACGAGATCGTGGTTTATGGCGCTCGTTATTTGGCCGTGGAATACGATTAATGTAAGTTCTACGTCTAGCCATTGTTGGTAGAACATGTCTCATCTGAAAGCGTCGATCTGTCAATGACAACTGCAAATATAGAACTGGAAAACAATTGACTAGTACAGTGTCTCTTAATTCGTTTGATAAATGAATCCTTTGGAATGTCGACTTTTTTCGTGGAACCCGTTTTTTCCTCATTAGTATTATTTTGCATGCAATATTCTAGAAACGGTTTATATTCAATAAAAGTGCTTTTTTTTTTTTGCTTATAAAATATTTTGTTTAAAATTATAGAACATAAAAAAAGTAATTTCAAAATTGACACAAATTTCTCTAAACATCTACGACTTAAGATAAATAAATACCTTTATGCTAAAAAATGAAATAAGAAATAACAACGACAAAAAGCACAAACTGCAGATTACTGCAGATACGTGTTTCGGCGTTACAAGGAACGCCTTTTTCAATGCAAAAGAAAAGTGCTTATGGAGAAAGAGACACGTCTTTTCATGGATGAAAAGACATGTATTTTCATCCATAAGCTCATTTCTTTTGCATTGAAAAAGGCGTTCTTGTAACGCCGAAATACTAATCTGCAGTAATCTGCAATTTGTGCTGTTTGACGTTGTTATTTCTTATTTTAATCTACGACTTGTTTCAAACAAAATTTTTAAGTTTTAATTTTTATGATTTGAGTGGTGCCTATTTTTTTAGTGACTAGCTTGAACGTTTTGGAAAAAAAAGGAAAGAAAATGCAAGCCCTTGAGAGATCTCCGTGGAACCATAGAGTTTCGTGGAGCACAATTTAAGAAACGCTGCGGAAAAGGAAAATATAGCTTGTCATAATATTAAGTAGCATCGGAGATATTTTTTACTCAAATAGATATATTTAAACTTAAGAGTATTGACTTTCAAGCACATTAACCGGTTACTACTTCGATTGACTGTTGCACAAAACAAAAACTAATTCACTTATTTTTATATTGTTTAAAAGATGAAGATCAGATCCCGAGTCTGATTACCGCATGAATCCTGGGAACACTTACAGTCTAATAAATAAAATAAAACGAAAGATAAACATTCATCGTTTTACAGTTCTTCTCAATGTTGTGACCATTTTAATTACTAAAAATGAGAAATAACAACGTATAATTGTACACAAATTGTAGCTTACTGCAGACATGTTTTTCGGGGTTACAATGAATCCCTTTATCACTGCAAAATACGTGAGTTTATAGATGAAAAGACATCCGACAAAAGAGAGAACCTCAATTTTAACACATTTCCTTCATGGTATTAGCATTTGATTTCTCACTAGTGCAGAGAAGACGAACCAATGGCACGCGTGCTACGAAGTGGCACATGTCCGGTATTTTGATTTTAAGTTTCTTTTATTCACCTACATTCACTGAAACCAGCATTAAAATAAAAATAAAAAAAAAAGAAAATTAATTTGAATTCTGAAATTTTGAATTCAAATTATGTTTTTCTCAATCACGAACTGCGACAGGACCCTACTCATTGGAGTTATTGTTTCTAGAAACGGCTCCTGTCCCCCCAAGCCTGCCCCTCCTCCTGTGCGGTTACGTGTGCTTAGTTGTGTGTGTGTTTGTGTGTAGGTTTGTTTGTGTGTGTAGGGCTTGTTTGTGTGCGTAGACCTGTGTGTAGGCATGTGTGAGTGTATGTGTGTTAGCGTGCGTGTGTGTAGGACATGGACGCCTCCGACCAGGAGATGTGGATATCTCAGGACCGGGGGACAGCCGCGCCTGCAGAGGGCGGCGGGCGGTGGTGCTGCTGCAGAGGTCCCTGGTTCAAATTGGAAAAGGAACCACAACATCAAGAACGGTCAAATGAAAGCAATAAGCAATCGTGATTGCTCAAAAAAAAAAAAAAAATTCCAAGCGTAGCGGCCATCGAAGCTGGTTTCATCTAATATTTCAAACTAACGACAAAAAAAAAAAAAAAATTACATGAATTACTCTTAACTTACTTTCACTCAGAGCCTGATTACTAAATAGGCCAAAGGGGCCGCGGCCTAGGACTCCGGTCTTTTAGGACGCCCAAATGACTGGAATTGTTTTTAAACAATGGCTAAAATTGTAAGGTTTGATTACAGGGGTGCCCCCCCCCAAAAAAAAAGGGTTTGGCCTAGGACACCACAGCATCTTAATCGGGTCCTGCTTTTACTTGCCGTGAAGGGTGTCCGATTTAGGACCTTTTATTTTGTTTTTATGTAAAACTGAAATATATTTTTAATGTTGTTATTTAATTTATATTTTATGCAAGCAAGTCAGGGGCGGATCCAGAATTTTTTGAAAGGGGGTAATGTTTCAGTGGTCAGCCTGTCGTTTAAAAAAATCAGTTAAAGGGGGTGACCATCCTTCCAAGGGTGTGGGCATACCCCCTCATATGCTACGACAACCCACACACCACCAAATGAGATCAAAATCCTTTCAAATCACCCTCTCCCTCTAAATTTTTCACTGGTGTTACCTGTGCCATGGATCATATTTCCCCACGTTTTCATTAAAATCATATTTCATTGGACAGGCAGGCTGGTCACGTTACTGTATAAAATAGTTGAATAGATTTACATAAACATTTTATAGCACACACAACGTGTGATGGTTTGAAATAAAATAGTGCTGAGGAAAAACATTAAGTTAATTTGAGGTTATTGTTCTTTCGAAAATGAACAAAAACCTCATAATAGCAGTAGCCCAAACGAAATCATATCCTTTGGATTATGACGTACTGGGAAAAAAAACCCTGCAGAATGAAGCAAAAAAAGGTTAACATTGATTCCATATAATTATGTATTAGTGTTTCATATCTAAAAATTTGAAGTTTGTATAATAATAATAATAATAATAAAATTCTTTTCACTGGGGGGGGGGGTCAGCTGACCCTTTGACCCTCCCCTGAATCCGCCCTCGAAGCAAGTTAACAACGAAAGGGGAACTATACACTGTTAAAAATTCAGGAAGATTTTCTGGTAATTGTTACTGTAAAATGGCGGGCTAACGCATCGCTGATTTTTACGGTAATTTTTACCGGAGAAATAAGCGATCCCAGCGCCAATTGGTTGCTGCGGCCTACCAAGGAAACCGTAAAATTTTACAGTAACATTTGATTTTTACGGTGATAGTTACTGGCAACATGGATGCCAGTAACAATTACCGTAAACAGTGTAGTTAAAAAATATGATTTTAAAGCCTAAAACTAAAGCAAGAGTTTGAAGATGATTTTGAAAAAGAAATGGAACAAATGGTACACTAGACACCTAAAAATAACTAACTATTATAACTGGTGCACTACTAGAAAAAGGTTCGTCTTCTCTGCTCTAGTATATCATTTAAAAGTCAAGTAATATTTCGTAAAATATGCATCAATTTGTAACTGAAAACTGAAAAGCAAAATTCTTTTCAAAGTTACCAATAGCAACAGAATGAAAATGTCTATAAAAGGTACCGACGACATACTTAATTTTCTCTTTAGTTTTAATAGTTCAATCGCATAACACCTTCTTTTGGAGAATTTTACTGCAAGAATACATTAATTCAAGATATAATACGTAATTTCATTGCTTATTTTTTACAAAGCGTCTTTATATATACGTATTGTATTTTCTAGAAAACAAGGTCATTTTCTCAATTCGTTAACTTTTGCGTCCTAATGCTAGAATCTATCAATTAAACTTTTATTTTTTATGTAATGACATATTTTACTTGAAATACTCACAAAAATATTAACAATGAGTATCAGTCATATTTTGTATTGAACTTTTGTTTTTTTTTTTTTAAATAAAACGTAGGTGAAATGTCATTTCTGTCCCTTGTCCTTAATACACGTTTGTAAAATTTTGAGTAAATTTACTGTATTATGAAAGAGTGATAAAAATCAATACATATATTCATTATAATATAGTACAACTGTCTACTTGAATGTGCCATTTCAATATTCTTCACATGATTTTTTCATTTTGTTTTGCACGTGTCCCCAAGTTTTGTGTAAATACTGCTAATAGTAGAAAAAAAAGTAATTAAGTTCTATATATAGGTGCTAGGAATTAGCTATAAAATAACTTTCAGTGGACAAAGAGCGTTTTTCTCTGTAGAAAAGCAACATTTAAATGAAGTATATTTATCAAACATCTTCTAAGATCTGTGAGCCTTGTTTTGCTTTAAAAATTCCACGTGTGACTTTATTCAATGTCTTCTCTGCCCCCCTCCCCTAGTTATTTTCCAAGAAATTGAAAGTAAGTAAAATAACAGAATTAAAAAAAAAAACTAAGCACTTTTTATGATGCACTCAAAAAGACAAAATAACTTTTCTAGGTCAGAAAGGACATTTTAAGTATTCCTGCATTTTTCAAAAATTCCAAGAAAAATGACACCACAAATGTAGAAAAGTGCGACTCAAGTCATGAAAAGAATTTCTTATCATTATGTAGCTTTCAATCATAACTTTGAGTGTTGAAACCAGGGCCGGATTTGTAAGTGTGGAGGCCCCGGCGCAACGATGGAGTGGAGGCCCCTAATCAGGGTTTGAAAAGAATATCATATTTTTGAAAATATCCGATACTTTGATATACATATATCCGAATATTTTGATATATGTGTATATATCCGATATTTTCGGCCCGTGAAAGTAAGGATATTTTGTAAAAAATTTACTGTGGGGGCCCCTTTGTTGTGGAGGCCCCGGGGCAGTAGCCCCGCCTGCCCTCCCCTAAATCCGGCCCTGGTTGAAACGTGCATGCTTTTTCTTCTTATGAAAGTTTGGTTTGAAATGACTAGAACCGCACTTTTCTTCATTTGTAGTGTCATTTTCTTGGAATTTTTGAGAACTACAGGAATACCTAAATTGTCCTTTCTGACCCAAAAAGTTATTTTGTCCTTTGAGAAGTGCTTAGTATTTTTAAAAAAATTCTGTTATTTTATTATTTTTAGTGTAAATGTATTTTATAAATAGAATAATATTACCATCACGAAACTTCACCTTTTTTTTTTTTTATTCATATAAATGCTCCTTACTAAAGGGAGAAACACCTATATACGTGTCTAAAACTTTAAGCAGTTGGCTCTAAAAATGAATCCTTGTTCCTCTCTAGGATTTATTTGTTTGCTAATTTAATTAAAACCATTTAAATATTAAAGATTTCCCAAACTAATTTATGTTTCAAAACATACAAGTTACTCGTGATAAAGAACCTAAATGTCTCTTTACTTATCCTCGTTATCGATTATTGGCATAGATGAGAGCAAAGATTGGGCTGTCATCATTTCATGCTTGCTCCAGAGAAACCATCCTTCAAAATTTTCATTATGATTGCTATTAATATTACTGTTGTGAGGCAACAAATATTTGTAACAATGGATTTTATATTCAATCATTTAATGGGGAAATTACATGAAATTTACTGTTTTCCATCCAAACCAAAATGATAATTGTATTTTAGAATTTTAATTTTTCAGCGTTAAGTTGTACCTTAAGATTAAGCACATCATTGAGTTAAACCCCGAAGTCTCTAAGTAGTCTAGTTGCTGAGGTATAAGCAAAAGCAGGCCTCTGGTTTTTTTCGTGAAAAACATGCCAAGTATTAAAAAGAAGTGCTTAAAATATTTGCTTTACCGAAAGGGTAATAAGATACTTTTATAAAATATCAATAGTTGAATTAAAGAAATGAAAAGTTTTCACCTGTTGAGTGGAAATTATGGTTGTTTTTTCATTTCTGTCCCTGTTATCTCTGCCCCCTATTTTAAAGTTAGTTTCACGTGAAAATAGTTACCGAACCTTTTAGAATGCTTTAAGTGCGCTTGATTTATTTGGTTATGTTATTTTTTAATTTCTTTTGTCAAATTTCAAGTAGTAAAAAAGTAAGAATATTATAAAGTCTTTACTAAGATAAAATGCGGGTTCCTGAAAACGAAATTGTGTGTCATGTAAATATGTCACCTCGGCCAAGTTCCTCCCGTTCCTATACCATAGATAATTTAGATGAAATAAACAAGATACAAATGTGAAGGTTATATTGAATATATTAAAGAATATAACGACTTGAGAAACACAGGGAAATGAACTTTAAAAAACTTTGCTCCAGTTAAACGTCATTTCTGTACTTTTTTTTTTCCTTTTTTTTATAATTTCTGTTCCCGTTCCCCAAAATTACATTTCAAAACAACAAATATTTTTACTTAAAAATATTTCGTGCGTATTTCTAATGTGTTGTCCTATTTCGAAATTCTACATAACTTTTTTTTAAGTACTCTTAAAAATTTTATGAAATAATATTTCAAATGATGTACTTTGTTTTCTTTTTCATTATTAATTAATTTATTAAATAAAAGTTTTAAAACATCTTCATGAGTTTTCGAAGTATTTAAGTTAGGTATTGACATTTTCCCATGCAATTTAGATTTAAAACTCATTACATTTTAACTTAGAATTTTTTTCCATTGCTGATCATTGATTTGTGTACTTAAATATCTTGTCATTACATAAAAATTAATAATTGCCAACTAATAATCGGATGAATTTTTCATACTTGTCACAAGAGGTAAAGTTTTGAGAAAACCACCCTAAATTTATTTTTAATGATTTTTATTTTATTTATTTACTTATTTTTTTTTTATTTATTTATTTATTTATTTTCGCAATTCCTCTTTTTATTCAGAAATCCGTCGTAGACTGCCGTTTCCTCGACATTTCTTGGTGTTCAGAAGCCTATCACACTTTGGTTCTGATACATTAGAATGCATTTGTGTATAATGCTTTTTTTTTTTTTTTAAATTTTAAATGTTATATGCTTCGGATTCATCCTCGCCCAGCCTTTGCGGAAAATGAAATGACAGACCCTAATTAAAATTAGCATAATTGTCAATTCTGATATTTTCTCATAAATCAAATACCGTAAAAGCACTTTTTTCCACGAGGCTTTAATTTTCTCGATTTTCGCAAGCCCGTCGTAATCGCGAAAATTTAAACTTCCCGAAATATTTTCTTCCTTTTGACCTTCTGCTATGTGTACATAAAATTCGCCAAATTTTCAGCTAGCAAAATCGTCGATATCTTCATTTGCACTAAGGAAGGTGTCACTGTCACTAGTTCTTCTTTTGTGACCTGATTCAAACAGAAGGTTTCAGTTTAATAACTCTTGCTTCAAAAATACAAAAGTTTAAAATTCGTAGCGAAGCGTTAAATGTTCATTTAGTTATACGGTTCATTTTACTTAGGGCTCAACTTCTGGCAAAAGAAGTACGGAAGCCCTATTTAGTCCCCTGAACTTATTTTCATGCGTAAATAGCCTTAATTCCACTTAATGTTTTAAAAAATCACACAAAACTGAAAAGAAGCACAGAAGATAAGCTCCCGTGAGCTCCCATGCAAATTAAGTCCTTATTAAACTAATAACTCCTTTAACTTTCATTATTTGTAAACTAAACTGTTGCCATGTATATTATTTGCACGTTAAAAAGATGTATATTATTACGAGTATAAAGTACAACATTATCATTTTTAGGCTTTTTATTTGATTATTCAGTGAGGAAAATTTGCAAGATAATAACAATGCATTAGCATTTTAAATTACAGATATTTTTTAAACTCCAAATACTTTCTCTCTTTGTGTAATATAGGCTCTCGCTCTAAACGATACAAATTACCTTTCAACTATCGATAAGCATCTGCATAAGATGCAGAATACCATTCTTCAGCCTAATGAAATTTATTAATGGAACCTTATGCATTCATTATTCAAATTGCCTTTCCGAAATAATCGCAAGCTGTCAACAGCATACTTAACATGACATACTGACTCTTCGATTTGATCCTAGATATAGCTGGCAGCAAGTACGTTATGAAAACATGTCAAAGTATAATCATGGGGTAATGTCTGCTATATGAAGCACTAAACCACGCAAAATCACCTCTTTAATCTGCTGAACATTGAAGACGAAGAGATATCAAATAATTGTAAAGACAGTTAGTTGAAGAATTTGCGTTATTTATGGGCTTGTTGGCACTTCAGGAGAAAAATGATCGCTTGCAAATAATTTGGGACTTTGTTGTTTCTCCTGTGAACTGATTATATTGCCATTGGCAAGTAAAGCGCAGTAACCGCAAACTTTCCTTCTTTTTTTTTAGCATTTTTGTCATCTATTTACGCTAGCTTCATTGTACAAGCTTGCTTATTTGGTTTCCGCAAAAAAAAAAAAAAAAAAAAAAGCACGGAAAAAACGTCAAGTTCCAATATTTCGCAACTGTTAGTATTAGATCAAAAATAGTTGCTTCAAATGCCTCGGAAACTCATTTTTGCAGATACTGCAGTTTACCTGCTCATGGGGGCAGTAGATTACACAGCAAAAAAATGTTATAAAATTTAAATCGGTGATTCTCCAATCACCTGACATTTTTTAATCAAATTTATTGAAAATAAAAGTACTTCCAAATCTGTATTTCAAACGTATACGGAGTCTTTATGAGAAGCTTAATAAGAGGGGGAAAAGAGGATCTCTCTTGAACCTTATTACATTTTAGCTATGCTGTCCTCGCATAGAAAATGCCAGGAGAGGGACATTTTACTTGCACGGAGCCTGCTACCAAAGCGCCAGATCTGGGTTCGTCAATGATCTACTTAATTTCATGATAACTGTTAGATAAATATATTACCTTTTCTCTTATAATGAGGTCATTTCCAAAATTTTTAAAGTATTTTTTTCTGAAAGTGAATGCTTACAAACATAGAATCTGACAATTTTTTAAATAATTTCTTTAAGTTTAACATTAAAAAAAAAATACTTAAATCGGTGCTCTTTCATCGTTTAACGCCTCTGCCGATGACATCACAAATGACGAAATGCCATTCAGTGTTGCCATTCACGATCCAAAATATTTAATTCTCATCTTTACTCACGTGTATTGGCAACGATATGGTTGGTAGCAAGCGTAGAGCGCAATTTTCATTCGCTGCGTGATTATCATAACGTGGAAACGTAGTAGAAAGATGCGGCAAAGTGCATCATTTGTGGCGTCATAAAGACCGCGCCTTGTTTGAAAAATCGGACATTTTAAAAAATTAATTAAAAAAAACTGTTGGGAAAACGAAAGTATTTTCTGGGTCCATGTATTTCCCCCCCCCCCCCCCCATTCTATCCATTTCAATGACTAAAAGTAGTACTTTTGACTGAAGGAAATCACCCCATTATATATGCTCTTTTTTTTTTTAACTTTTTTGATGGGAAATGTTTTCTATACAAGTTTCTACAAAAAAGGAAAGAAAAATGAAAGTGTGCAACTCAAAAACAAACGTCATACCTTAAATGAGTTCAGCGTTTCCTGCAGAAAGAGAAGAGAGAAGGGAAGGTTAGATGCAAGCATTTCCCTGATTTATTCCCATTTTTCAAGGCTGTGGTATATGTGATCCAGTGAGAAGCAAAGAGATGTAAGTTGATTTTCAAGTTTTGAGTGAAACGCGTTTAAAGATAACAACGTAGGTAGGCTTTCACTGAATTTTTTTCTTCTAAATCATGCTGTATAACAGCAACTACCAGGGCTACTAGTACCATCTCTTGCCCCAAGACAGATGAGAGGTTCATCTACCTACCATGTATACTGGTTATCTCCAAATTTTTAATTTTGCCACTTACATCCCTTTGCTGCCTCATATGATGTAGCCAGTAGGTTAGAGCTGGAAACCAAACCATTAAATAAGGGGAGGGCACTATCGGTAGGGGGGAGGCATAACTATTGTTGTTTAAGTCTTTCGACGATATTCTTAAAGAATGAATACAAGACAAAAGCAGGATGGAGAATGACCACCAGCGGTTCAGTTTGAGGTCTTGTTATTCGTTTAATAAGGAGAAAAAAGAGGATTTTCATAATAAATATGAAGGGAATTAAAACGAGCAATTGAAGCTTTTTTTTTTTTTTTTTGGTCATTTGCTTTCAGTCAAAAGATTGGGGAAAAAACAGTTCCGAAAAAAGTGAAAGGCGTTTCCCATCCGGTCTTTTCTCCCCCCCCCCCAGTTTTTTTTCTTCTAATTTTCCTCTCACTCTCTTTCTCTCTCTTTCTCTTTTTAACGGAATGTTCTGAGACTTTTTCTTTTAATAACGGAATCTTCTGACACATTTTTTTTTTTGCAAATGAAATTTTTTCTGCAGTTTCTTTAAACTAAAAAATTACCTTCCTCATTTTAATATACTTTTCAAAATGAATGTATTTTTAGGTCTTTTAATTTTAAACTACCTATTCGTAGCATCATTATTAATTTTACAAATGTGAAAATCGAATAGGAATTAATTTTCAAATGAAATTTGTTCAAATGAACATTAAAAGTGTGTCTTATTGTCAAACACAATCCTTAATAAAATACATTTATCAATATAAGGACGGTTTTAAGTGAAAATTATTCATACCTTATCTTCAAGTGTAACTTTAGTTCCCTGTCCACATTTTTGTAGATTTAAAAAAGTTAAAAAAGTTGAAATTAAAAAATAAGAAAATACCTTTATGCAAAAAGAAGTTATATATAACAGAGAAATCTCTAGAAAGATGCAGTTTCTTGTCGCAGGATCATAGCAACCTTTGAAAAGTGTTTTCCATTCCTTTTTTAATTACTATTTGCAACCGCCTACAAAACAGAATAGCAGGCTTTAAAAGTGCTAAATAGTACTTCTCTATATGATATGTGGAAACTTAATATAATAAGTACTAAAATGTCATTACCATCCACTGCCCCTGATCAGAATTTCTACCTTCGATGATCTGACTAGGCAGCAAAAAAAAAAAAAACCCTTAAAATGTTTATCTCAAAAATATTTTTTTACAATGATTCAAGAATTCTAGTTTGAAATCAAGTCTCTATTTGCTTGGCTGCACACATTAATATGTTTCTTCCTCAGCATCTTTGCTTCATTACCATCGAACAGTCTTACAGGTTTCCATGACCACTAGGTGCAACTGGTAGCTCAAATAACTTACAGTTTTAGTGGCAGCTATCAAAACTTCGTTGGTAAACTAAGAATTTTGTATGTAGAAATTTCTAAGCTTCCTAATTAGGTGTATTTTGTATCAATGCAAATGGAACAAAAAATTCGTCTGTTACTACCATCCTTGGTCATAATAAGTTACTTGTAACATTATTGTGCAACTTTTTTTTTTCACGCTTATGTTCTTTATGATTTAAAGAAAAAAAACCATAATTTATGTCTTGTCAGTGTCAGGCGAAATACGTTAAACTGTCATTACCATTTAGCGCAAAAGTTATAAATTTGTGACATGCAAATAATTTTCCTCTTTGGATTGACTCACTAAAACCTAAGTTTATTTTAATATACCGCTTTATTATAAATGCAAAAAGAAGAAAGTGCTGAAGTTGTCAACACGTGTCGTGATGAGGGAAGAATGAATTATTTGCTATACCACCCGGTCCTGGCGATACCTAGGCTTGCCAGATTTCTGAAATGTTCAACCGGGACACCGGAATCCATCCCCCCCCCCCCCCCGTCGCGAGTATTATTCAAAATGGAGCCGGGGTGTCAGTGGACTCAAGCAAAATTTTCTGAAGACAATGAAAATTTCAGAAACTATGAGGAAGCTCGATACTTCTCCCCCCCCCCCCCGTAAAAACTTTTGAAATATGCTAAAAAAAACTATTGAAAATGAAAATTTTAGAAGTTTTTTAGAATAATTTTTCAGCTTTTGGATGGGTTGTCAGCCCACAATTTTCGGAAACTTTGGATCACAAACACCCTTGAAGGGAACACACCCCTGGCTGGTTTTTAGCGTGTTTTAGAGGGTAGATCATTCTCAAAGCTATGAATAAATACTAATTGTAAGCCTAAACCAGGGGTAATATTGCATGACAAAGGCAGATAAATTTAAACATTTCTTACGTATTAATATTTGTTAGTTACTTTAGCAAGAAGAAATACATTGAACGAGGAATAAAACCTTGAACAATATTTACATTTATTTTTCATTCGCTAGAACGTTTTTTAGAAACTCTTTTTTGGTTTTAATGTTGTTGCAAAAATCCTCACAAACCGATTCGATGTTAATTTTGCAAGTCTATGTGTCAAATGACAAAGTAATTATCGAAAATAATCCTTCACAGATAATTATTTTCAGACTTTTTTTGGTCATCTAATCAAATTTATCTTTTTCCGGGACCTAAAGTAAACCGGCCGGGACACCGGGATTTTGCCTGAAATCCGGGACTGTCCCGGTCAAACCGGGACGTCAGGCAAGCCTAGCCATGCCCCATTTTACGGCGGGTACGGAGGGAGGGAGACATCTTTAGTTCATGAAACTGGCGGGGCGGGGAATGTCTGACATTTTCCAACCCTTTCGTTCCTGTGTCAAGATACAAAGGCGCCGTGAATGGTGGAGAAAAAAAGAGCTCCCCCTTTTCCGCCTGAAGAACAAACCATTACTTATTACTCTTCCTGTTTCAATCAACTCTTCCTTCCTAGGAATTACCAAAAATATATTCAGCAGAAAAATCTGAAAATGTTTTGCGTTTCTCCAAAGAAAAGAATTTTGCCTTATGTGATATTTTTTTTTGTTTGAAATTTTAAGAAAAACGCATATTAACTCTTAAAACTATGCAACTAAGTCATGTTCACAAATGTACAGGTAGTTATCAAAATAATGGAAACACTTGGAAAAAAAATTTTGGGAATCGCTACTCTGCCGTAAATGTTCTATATGGTGACTGAGTTCTGTGGTCACTTTTGCTGTTGTTGTTCGCGTTTTAGACATCACAATACACTTCAATACCCGTCGGTTTATTTCACTGAGCTTCTCTTTCCGTCCACTATTTTGCTTTGCCAAGCTTGTCTTACGGTGCTGCGTGCATTCTGTACCTCTAGAAAACACCGAAAAGTTGAAATGTTTTACACTTGCTTCAGTTAGACGCGCTCCAACAATTTGGCATCTTTAAAAATTTGAGAAGTCCGACATTTCACGTGCTTGAAAAAATTCCAAGACTTCCAGAACTTCCGTTAAACCACCAAATAGTACCAGAATATGTACATTGCTATTTATAAAAAAATATATATATATATATATCTAATTTTATTTTTTATTATATACAAAACGTATTCAAAAATGTCACTTTTACTGTCAGGTGTTTCCATTATTTTGATAAGTACATGTATGTGCTATTGAGCATGGTTACGCACATGCTTGCATTTTCCACACTATTGGTAAATGCATTTGAAAACTACGTTTGTTTTCTTGCACAATATGATTTGTATTGTGTACTAATTACTAATTCGAAAATAATAAAAAATAGCATATGCTAAAAAGATTGCTGAAAAATTATAGGTAATCCCTAGCATTACGCTTGACATCAGACATTGAAGAAACACATAAAAATATGTCAAAATTGCAAATTGCAAAGCATCCAAAATGTAAAAGCCAAATGAGCAGGAGTTCTAACAAATTTATGTTGTAATTTGTAAACATAAGTCTTGAGCTCTAAAATAGTTATAAAACATGTCAGTGTTTTTCAAAATGGTGGCCCTTTTTTTTTTTCGATTTTTTTGGTGGCGTGGTTGCTATTAGAATAATTATTACGTTTGTTGAAAAAGTAGCAGGTAAGTTATAAAGGTCTTTCTTTCTTTCCACTGGCTAAAAGAAAAAAAAATCACTTTGATGAATTTTACAATCAGGATTATCTTATTCATATGATTAATATTTCATGTTCAAACATTCTTTACTTTCTAAAAATGAAAAAAAAAAAAAAAATGTTGACTAGTGACATATAAATATCCTGTGCAGAACAAGGAACTCTTAGTATGTTAGCACCTGCTCATAAACGTAATAAAAAAAATATTACATTTTTTCGTGGTTTGGTGTACAAAAGAGCACATGTTCCATTCAATAAATAAACGAACCCCAACTTCTTGAATTGCATATTAATTGGGCAGAGATGTTAGTCGAATATACGTCGAGTGAACTCACGAAGCTGTGTGTTAAGGTTTTTTTAATCAAACAAGTTTATTTTTATTCCCCTATAAATTATCTAGTTATTCACGATAAATTTCTCATTTAAGCTAATATGCATATTCAAGCCTGTCTTGAATATCAGAAAAGGTTCAAATAGTTGCGTAGGTGAAAAGAAAAATGTATTCTTGAAGGATGTAGCTTCTACGATGAGATAAAACGAAAATTTCATATTGTAGATGTTCTGCATGAATTAGTGGCGAGTTCTTTCTTTTTGTTTTATCGTTCATGTAGAGTACGATCGTTATCTCGTAGAAGTAGTTATCACTTTAATGGGACAGTCATGTTCAAGAGGTCAGTGATCGAACGGCAGACGACTAATAATTAATTTGTAAGCAGATGGTTATTTTTTATTGCTATCACTGTTTGTTTCTTCTGTAACTAATTGCACATTAGGAGAAATAAAAAGCATTTTTATTGCAATTTAATCCACTGCTGTTGTTGTTCTTACTAATACAACTTGGGAGATTCAAGCATTTTTCGTTCGTATTGCGAGTAAAAATTATGAAAAAAAACCCAAGTTTTCGCGTTAGGCTTTTTCAAACAAAAATCTACTGCATGGAATTATTCAATGTTATAAGTTGACACAGCAATTTTTTTAATTAATTCCACTGTTTTTTAATATTGATAGATACATAACTTTTCAGTACAATAATTGTTCAGTGTAATATAAACATTTAAATACCTCATTGAATTATTGAATAATGACAGATATTTTTATAAAATTCTTCAGAGTTTCAGAAATATTTCTAGAAATTGCAATGCCAATATTTTTTTCTTCTTTTTCTTTTGATAAATACTTAACATTTTCTCTTTTCTCTACAGCTGAACAATTTCTTAAATTTGTAAAAAATACGTTTCAGTTTCAAATCAAAGTTATTTCACTCAAACATCTACTTTTGCATTAGTTAAAGTTTTTTGCCCCAAATTTCAAAAACAAAATGTATAGTATATATTTCATTTATTAAGACAACAATACGACGGTAAAATGTACAATCGGATGTTTTTTCACCTGTAAGTTGCGGTTTTTTTTTTTTTTTTTTTTGTATTGAAAAGGGGATAACACGCGTGTTTCGGGGTTCCTTGAAACCCCGAAACAAGTGTCTGCACTTTCCTGCAAAATAGTGCATCTTAGCGTTGTAGTTTTTTTCTGTAACTCTCCAGCACCAAGTTATTTGTTTATTACGTTATTTCATTGTTATTAATGGCAAAAATATTTTTTTATCTTCTTAGTTAACCAATACATTTTTTGTAAAAAATGTTTAACACCTACAAATTACAAAATGGTGAGAATGGCATTTATAAAAATTTCTAATATGATGAATTAAAATATACATGACAGAATCTCGAGTTAACAATTTGCAAACCAGGAATGCTTTATTTACTCAATATTTTATACTTCTGAATCAGACCGGGAGCCAAAAAACCCGTCTTCTAGTACCCCCAGAGGTATTTATCCGCCAGACAACTTGGAAGACTCTGGGTCACCGTTCACAGAACATTTTAAAATGCATTAGTCACCATGAGCATACACGAAGATTCTTCGCCCGACCTGTCGAACTTGCGACTCTTCAGTGCCTAGCTAAGAGCCCACCTGATCGTGCTACTTCGGCTAAATTTAAGTCTCAATCAAGTGAAATTAAATATGATCTTCTTAAAAACTTATGTACAATATGTTTCCAACTTATTGTACATTTCTGTTTTGTGTAATATTTTGTGAAAATCATTTTCCGATTTATTTACTTTCTGGATTTGTATTTTAAACACTACTGTTATGAAAGCTTATTCTTATGCTCAATGGAAACCAGAAAAATACAGTGATTACTCAAAGCAAATTGATATCCGACATTATTTCAAACCACTCTAATATTCCCGTAATTCGTTCCCTTTCTTATTTTCTATTACTATATTCAGTTGCTTTTTTGTTTTGGATTACTACGGCTAAGTGCCAAAAAGAAGCTTTTCAATGCTGAATTTATGCTTCTGTTTAAAAATTTTTTTAAAAATATATCTCTCATTAATGTTATTTTTAAAGCAAATATTTAAAGTACAGTGAAATCCCGTTACAACGAACTTGAAGGGATAGAGAAGTTTTTTATTTTTTTTTTCTTTTTTTTTTGTAATGGAATTAATTCAAGCAACGTAGTGGAAATTTAATCGGAATTGAAAATATATTTCTTTGAAACGGATACTTCGCTGTATTGGCATTTGTTGTAACGGGATTTCATTGTACTTTTATTATTATTATATTTTACTTCTCTATATTGAATTGAAAATTTATGTCTTAAAACTGATAATTTATTTCGAATCATCGTTTTTTTTTAAAAGGAAATACGCAGTTTGTTAAACCCCAGTTAAAAAGTGAGATTTAAAATGATAATTTGAATAATAAATTGAAAAAAAAAATTAAATGTGCATCTAGACATCATAATTTAACAAATATATAAACGAAATCACAAATGAAATTTTACATGACTAAAATAGCCAAGTCAAATTTGAAATTTCGCATGTCAAAAAAACTTCCTGGTCCGTAAAAAACAAAACAAAATTAGATGCATGAATTCTTTGGTGAATTCCAAAAAGTAAAAGCTTTTTTTCCCCTTAGAGAGTGACAGATTGTTCAAGCTGCCCCATCAGCTGACCATAATTCTCATGTTCTGGTTCTCAGCTGATTGGAGGTGGTACCCGCTTGGCTCCCCTCCCCCAGATTCTCCCGTACTGCACGTGGTCACTTTGTCTTGCGGCTTCCGAGAATCAGTAGGGTTTAGTCTACCAAACCGGTTCGTCTGGACCCCCGAACTATGCAGAATGCAGGAACAGTAGTACGACAGAGGGCTCTTTTGTTCAAGTGATCCACCTGTTTACTTTTTCCTGCAAAACGAACACACCCCCTTCGAAAAGCGCGCGCGAAATTAGTTGCTTACACTTACTAGGAACAAGCAAGACGTTGCTTATGGTTTGAAGCGTTTCTTATTGCATTGCTTATCTTCTTGCAGTGCCCAAGTTGATTTGTCTACTATTCCTTTGGAATTATGTTAAAATAACTGACTATTTTTATACATCATTTGAAGAGATCATCCCGCTATCGTGAAATTTGTGTGCCATTTCGTCACTTGTTGATTGGATATTTCGGTAACATCGAGAACTCTTATTGTCATAAGTCCAACTTCAGCATATCTCGCTAGAAATTTTGGATTAAGAAGGCTTGAAAGAAACAAAAGATGGCAACGTGCAATCTTCCTATGGAAATTTTAGTTAATATATTCAGCTACCTGGATGTGCCGGATAAAGGACGGGCTGCTCAGGTGTGTTCGTCATGGAGAGAAGCCAGCTACTACAGACCACTATGGCACGGTGTCAGTGCCACGGTTAACTTCAATGATTCTGCTAAACTTCTGTGCGTTAATCTTGCAAAGCGAGACATCAAGGACGTCCAGGTAATCGGTGCTGAGCAAAACTCGATCCACATGGTTCGAACGCTACCACATCTAGAATTGCTGGATTTATCCGCTTGTGAATATCTGACCGACATAAACTTGATAAAGACTTTTAGAAAACCGTGTGATTCTTTAACAGTGCTGAACCTTTCAAAGTGCAGCCTGATTAGTTACATTGGTGTTAAAATTGCATTGCACGCCTGCGAGAATCTTCAAAGTCTAAACCTAAGTAGCTGTAACAACGTTTCAGATGATGTTATTCAAATCATTGCATTGGAATTGCCAAAGTTAAAAGTTCTAGATATTTCCCATTCTTATGTAACCGATGCTGCATTGTGGAATTTCGCCCATTTAAAGATAAAGAAAGATGGTCAAAGTATCGAGACTCTAGTGTTGATGAACTGTCAACTGATATCCAATAAAGGACTAAGTCATATCAGCAAAGGTCTGCACAGGTTGAAAACTCTCGATCTCGGACATTGCACAAATTTGACAGATGATGGAATGAAATACATTGCAAGGCTGAATTCGCTAAAGCAACTTTCTCTTCATAACTGCCATTGGCTCTCAACTAAAGGTCTTGCATATCTGGGTCGCAAAAATAGTCAACTCTTGTCCCTAGACATCAGCGCTTGTGTACGTGTTTGCAATCAGGATATGTTGGTACTTGGTCTTGGTATGTCAGGATTGCGACAATTGAAGCTCAATTCTTGTAACATAGGTGACCGCGGCCTGCAATTTCTCTCTCAGCATTTACTCACACTTAATTCATTGAGTATCATCAATTGCAGAAAAATCACAGACAGGGGATTATACGTTATTGCTCACAATATGCTACGTATTAAGCGGGTCAATATTTACGGGTGCTGGAAGGTGACATCTGTTGGAAAATTACGACTGAAGCAAACCCCTGGATTGGTAGTCAGCTCAGACTGTAACATCATCTGATGCCGGAAAATTAGCGAATCTTGGAATAATACAAGTTAAATTTTAGATGAAATTGTGACTACAATTTTGTGAAAAATATCCAAAGAAAAAGACTGCCAGAGTGACAATACATATTTCTTGCTGCAATAATTAGTCTCATTTTTGTGATAACATTTCAAGGTGGTGAAGAGGAAATTTATTTTTCATACAAATCCGTTGTCCTAAACGCCGTAATGAAACGTAATGTGATATCGTCATCCCCGTGAAACTTTCATTTGCTATCGAATGCTGCAGTTTTTCCTACAATATAAGAAACATTTTCGCTTTTATGTACATAAAAATTAAGTAACGATATGTATTTCATCTTTGCTAAACTTGTGACGTACGTGCACCGGAAAACTACAGCGCTGAATTTACGGTGAGATAAATCAAACTTTTCATTACTGTTTTCATGCTTATTTGATTCTAAGAATTTTATATAGGTCATTGCCATTTATAATCAATGTGTTGATGTTATTTATTATTGCTAAGAAAGCGTACCTTAGTTCAACCTTCAGTATAAATTGCACAAAAGTATTTTTTAAATTATGTACCGTTTTCTAAATCCAAAGAGAGAGAGAGCTATAAAATTAGTAACTGAAATATTTTTTAAGCAAAATTATGGTTATCTACTATATTATTGTTAAGTGCTTTATGCCTTAAGCAAAGTAAGAAATTATGAATCTTAAACTCTTATGTAGTACGCACTATACATAAGTGTACAATAACATTCCGCACTATAATGTAAAAGTTAAAGTAAATGAAATAGTTTTAGACCTGATTTCTTTTGGCAAGGTAATACATTTCTAGCATAGTGAATATTATGCGCATTAAAACTGCTCCACTAATGTAAATCAATTTGTAGCAAAAATTGTGGCGAAAAAAATAGTAATAAATTGTACCTTTCTTAATCATTGTAATCATGCATTATTTAAAATTCTTGTGATAAAAAAATGTGATATTCAAATTTTTAATGACTCTAGATACAGCTTAAACTATACTGTAGTATAGAAAAATAAAAATTCTGTGATTCATACTACTGATTGCATTTTATTTGTCAAAAGTTACTCATTGTGTTAAATAACTTAATTAGATTTTCCTTATTAATTGCAAAAAAACGTTTTAAAAATAAAAATCATTTCTTTGATTCATAGAGAGGGGGTTATAAAAATAAATAAGAACTGGGCTGTTTTTAATTATAAAGCTCTCATGTTATGTATTTTATGTAAAAAAGAAACAAACAAGAGAGTATAGTAGGGGAATGTGGGGCGAAGTGAAGTAGTTAAGATGAATTAGCTTTTTCAAAGCGAATAAACTGGAATATTGTTTTAAAAATAACAGTATATAAAGAAAGAACAATGTTTTACGGTAAAATTTCCATTGAAACATCATTCGTTTAAATTTTGGCACTAAATTTGTGCGTTCAAAAAAAAAAAAAAAAAAGAGTGGAAATTTTTCACTTCATGGAGGCAAAGTGAAAAATGAAATGTTTTTCAAATGAATTTTTCAATTCGACTGCACAAAATATTTTTGAGCAAATAATGATCAAATAAAATATGAATCAATAAATGAAATGATTATGAATCAATAATTTTACAAATGAATGAATTAGTTAACTAATATTGAGTAAACAAGTGAGTGAATTTTGAAATGAAGGAATGTAAAATAAATTAGTCAATAAAATGCGTAAATGATTTGTTAAAGGAATGAATAAGTAAATAAAATGAACTATTTCGCACTGCCCCATCCACTTTGCTTCGCATGCATTTGACTAATTGTACAAAGTATTTAAAATACAAATAAACTCTGCATTAACGAATAAAATACTGTCCCGAATATTAATAGGTCTCAATTAATATTTAAAATGTTACTAACAAGAACTTTATCATTTGATAATAACAAATGTAATTTTTGACTTACAACTTACAACAAAATATATTTCCCCACAATCCCCATCGTATTTTATTACACACTAGTGGTACTTGCACGGCTTTGCCCGTAATAGAAAAATTAAAAGGTCTTTTGGTTCGCCTGTATATTTACAAATAATGTATGGTGAATTTTCTCGCCAATTGGCTTGTACCAATGTTACGGTTCCACGTTATGATAATTTCGTATCTCGCCAATTGGCTTGTGCCCATGTTACGGTTCCACGTTATGATAATTTTGTTCTTAAAATTGGAATAGAAAAAGAACCACATCGAATTTTCGAAAAATCGCTTCGAGGTGCACACCCCCATGCTACAAACTAACTTTGTGCTAAATTTCATGAAAATCGGCCGAACGGTCTAGGCGCTATGCGCGTCACAGAGATCCTGACAGACAGAGATCCGAACAGAGAGACTTTCAGCTTTATTATTAGTAACTAGTGTTATCCGCACGGCTTTGTCCGTAATAGAAAATTAAAAGGTTTTTTGGTTCGCCTGTATATATACAAAAAATGTATGGTGAATTTTCTCGCCAATTGGCTTGTGCCCATGTTACGGTTCCACGTAACGATAATTTCGTAATTTTCATATTATAAGAATTTTGTTCTTAAAATTGGAATAGAAAAAGTACCACATCGAAATTTCGAAAAATCTCTTCGAGGTTCACACCCCCATGCTACAAACTAACTTTGTGACAAATTTCATGAAAATCCGCCGAACGGTCTAGACGCTATGCACGTCACAGAGATCCTGACAGAAAGAGAGACTTTCAGCTTTATTATTAGTAAAGAAAACTGAAAAAAAAAAAAAAAAAAAAAGAAACGAATGAGTATTGACAAATTAAAATAAGATATAAAACATTGTTATTTCTTATTTTATTTTTCAAGCACAAATGTATATATTCAATTCTTATAGTACATATTTTTTTAAAATCATAATTGATGTTTAAAAGGATGATGTACTTTTTTCTCGAGTTCATGCGGAAAGCTAGTAAGGAAAAAAAACTAGGAAAAATTAACCGTAAAGCATCCAAATCGCTGTTAAACGAATTCGGAGTTTTAAGTTTAATTTCTCGTTAATAAACTTAAACAATAGTAAAAAGAAATGAAAATTCATACAATTGATACTGATTCATGTTTTTGACAAGACTTATAATTTGTAACAAGTAACATAATTGATACTAATAGTAGTATCAGTTAAAGTCGCACAACTAGGCATTGCAATACTAGTATACCGAATGCCGGTATTTGAGCAATTTTGCAATTTCGTAGTACCGGTATTTGCTGAGGAAAATACTGGTATTTTCGGTATTATAGCTGTAAATAATAAATAGTTTTAATTCAAGAATTTTCAGTTTAACTTATTAAATACCAATTTATATTTCAAATGTACACAGGGGCGGATCTAGAGGGAGGCCATGACCCCTCCCAAAACCTTGTGAATGTAGGATTTTTTTAAAAAGAAAGAAAATATTATGAGGAAAATTTTAAAAATAACACATGAGTGTTACTTTAATAGAAATTTTAAGTTTTAAATGTGAGACAATTTAAATACCTCTTCTTGAAACAAAACTATTTTATTTCTAAAATTTTGCTTCATCGTATACATCATTTCTTGACGCAAACGATGGACAGTCTTAGGACACTAGGACGATCTATGGATGCTGCTGTCCTCTGAGCACACCTATAGTTTACAAGATCAATGAGAGCCCAAATTTGTGCTTTATGGCTTTAATTTTGAAACTTTTCTGGAGGAGTGCCCCTTATTCCCATGCTCCTGCACAAATGCCCCCAAAGGTAACTAAAAATTGATGTCCATTTGTTTAAAGCAATAAATTATAAATGAAGAATTTTTTGCTATTAATCTTATCTTAAATTTTATAAATTCCCCCTATTTCTATTGTTATTTGTAAATTCTAACTTGGTCAAAAAACTTAAAGACGGTTAGGGGCGGTATTTTTTCGGAAAAATCAATGATCTGGCACTGCTTGAAAAGTGACAGTTAGGACAAAAATCCAAAGAAAGTGTGAAAAAATTCAAAATGGCCCCTCCCAAAATGATCGGCTAGATCCGCCACTGAATGTACATTTATTTTCCTATGATACAGAACCGAAATCAGTCTATTGATGTGAAAATTTAGCTTCAAAAGCATGAACTTTCATTGATCATTAAACAAAAGGATTTTGTGCACCATGTATTTTTTTTTTTTTTCACATTTCCCTGATCGCTCATTTTCCCTTTTGGGAAAGTTAATTTCGAGTGAAATTTTGAATGCCTCCCCTTGTTCGTTGAAACAATTTATTCAAACCATCAATAGCGGGAATGCTTTATGATTTTTGTTCCTGAATATTTGTCTCAACTGTACTAAATCTTGACAAAAACTGTTTCCTGTTAGCATTTCAAATGGTAATTTGTTGGCACCAGTATTGGTTTGTTGTGCCGTCTCGCTACTTGGCTTCATAATTGGCAAGATAATATTTAGAAATTATATATTACCTTAAAAATTTGCATAGAGGAAAAACATAAATATGTTCCACGAATTCTAAGATATTTTCAGATATTTAAATAATTATAATTGTAAAGAATTTTGAAAAGAAAGCTTAAACGAATAAGAAAATCCAACAAGATCAAATTAAGTCAAATTTATCGTAAATTTCAAACTAAAGGGCTAATACAAAGTAAACACGAACCCCTCCTGCTCAAGAGAAAATGATGTTAATATTAGAAAAATATCGTTTCGGGAAAGAAATTTCAACTAGCTTTAAGTTAAAAAAAATAATAGAAATGAACACAATACGATAGAAAAACACACACACAAAAGGGTTTATCCAAAAATGACATGCAACATGCCGATTTTTTTTTTTTTTTTTTGAAGATAAAATACTTTTAGAAAATTAAATTAGAGGAGGCGTATCACGCATTGTTAGCAGTACCACCGACCTGCGTGAATTAAGAAAGAGTAGTTTCAACTGTAGGAAAGTTGAGCACTAAAATGAGTTCCAGGCTTAGAGACAATTCAATAGATGCATTATGTTTTTTACTAGTACTGATTTTTTGTCTGATTGTCCTTCATTTTATATTTCTTCACAATACGTTTTCATGATAATACAATTTTTGTACAAAATTATGAAATGTGACGACGAAACAATATGTTTTCAAGCAATTTTTGAGATAAATTTTTTAAGTACATATTTGAAGACAAAAGTGAAGCGCTTTAATTCAGTTGTAAGCTACTCCCTCATTTCAATCCACAGAAGGAGTTGCCATTTAAAAAACGGCGACTTATGTTTTTATTTATTTACTAGAAAATCGCCCGTCGATTTATGACTGGTGAAAATTGCTTTTGCATTTGCACGAAGCCATTGCCTGTTTGGCGATATTTTGATAGTTAAAATTTTAACCCTAACTCCAGTGGATGAACTCTTGACTCCTGTAGATAGTGTTCATTGTTGACCCTTTTTTCGCTTCTTCGTTCTCCTTTCCCTGCCTTTCAAACATTACCAAAAAATAGTATCATCTCGTAGAGCGAGTTTCATTTTTGATGACGCAAGGAGCGTTACTCGATCATTCGCTATTATATGTAATGATGATTTTTTTAATCATATAGCAAAAGTTAGGAATTTACTAGCTCTGAATCAAACCTAAGCAGTTTTTTTTAAAAATTCTAGTGACTGATAGACTGATTCATACTTTTGGTAATACAGTAAAATCTTTATGCAGCAAATACCAATATAATGCGTAGGCAACGATATGGTTGACAGCAAGCGTAGAGCGCAATATTTAATTCACTGCTTGATTATCATAACGTGGAAACGCGGTAGACAGATGCAGCAAAGTGAATAATGAAACATACGTTTGAGTCCTATTTTAATTTCCATTACATTGCTTGAATTCCATTACAAGGAACAAAATTAATTTAATAAAACAACATATTTTTTTCCGTGAAAGTTTCAGGCAAGCTTTTCAAGATTATTAATTTTTTCTTCAATCCACAGTTCAGATCTGTCAAAAATAACTCGATAACAAATGTGGCATTCTTGGTCATAATCATTAATACATACGCTTTTATTACTATTTTTTTTTATAATATAAATGGGAAAAGCAGTTTGGTTGCTGCAAATAAAATTTAAATGGTAAAGACTTGAGAAAATGAAAAGAAAAGAAGCTTCTTTTGACAGATTCATACTTCTGATTCTGTTTAGTAGTCATAACTGATATTAAGTAGTAAAATTTTTACGACTTGCTACTAATTGAGAAACACAATAGGTTTGTTTCCTTCAGTCAAAAGTACTACTTTTAGTCACTGAAGTTGATAGAATGAGCAAAAGAGAAATAATAATAATAACATGGACCCAGAAAATAGATTCATTTTCCCAACAGTTTATTTTTTAATTTTTCAAAATGTCTGATTTTGAAAATAAGGCGTGGTATTTATGACGTCACAAATGATGTACTTTGGTGCATCTGTCTACCGCGTTTCCACGTTATGATAATCAAGAAGTGAATTAAATATTGTACTCTGAATGGCAACAGTGCAGTTCATCATTTGTGATGTCATGTGCAGAAGCATAAATGATGAAATTGCACCGTTTAAAATAATTGCTAAAAAATATTAAACTTTGCCAAATTATTTAAGAATTGGTTAAATCCTATGTTTTTAAGCATGCTCTTTCTGAAAAAATACTTTTAAAATTTCAAAATCGACCCCATTAATACAAATCAGTAAAAAAGGTTTGCAGACAATTATTTCAAAAAAGTTATTTGCTTTTCTTCAACTCACATCGAGAACTGTTAAATAATGCGGGTAAATTGGAGCGCTTTTGATCATAACTAACAATTTCTTTGTACAGTTAAATTTCGTTATTACGAACTTCAATGAACCCCGAATTCCATTCGCTGTTACAGGAATTTCGGAAACTGACCCTCTCTAAAAGTTCTGGACATCTTCACTTTTGCCTGTTTTAAATCATAATCACGAAACCCAATGTTTCTTGAATTAAGTTTTTGTAAAATTAAATAATGAATCACAAAAGAATTTTTAAAAAGTTCAATTGATTGATTACAATACCAAATCACGATTTAAGTCATTTCGCTAAGAGACGTATCAATTTCTTTATTTACAGAAACATTATGCAGCTGTTTCCCTTTTCTTTTTCAGGTGTATCATGTTTTTAAAATTAAAGGAAATTACAGATAATTTAAACACAATGAAAATGTGCAGAAACTCTGAAGTATTGTTTCAAGGGTAAAAAATGTACATGTTTTGCTCAACTAATTGGAATGGGGTCGTTTCCAAAATTTTAAAAGTATTTTTTTTTTCTTCTGAAAGAGCATGCTTAAAAACATAGAATCTGACCATTTTTTAAATAATTTCTTTACGTTAAATATTTTAAAAAAATTACTTAAATCGGTGCTCTTTCATCGTTTAACGCTTCTACCGATGACATCACAAATTATGAAATGCCATTCAGTGTTTCGATTCACGGTCCAAAATATTTAATTCGCATCTTTACTCACGTGTATTGGCGACGATATGGTTGATAGCAAGCGTAGAGCGCAATTGTAATTCGCCTCTTGATTATCATAACGTGGAAATGCGGTAGAAAGATGCGTCGTAGTGCATCATTTGTGACGTCATAAAGACCACGCCTTGTTTGAAGAATCGGACATTTAAAAAAATTGATTAAAAAATAACTGTTGGAAAAATAAAAAAAGTATTTTATGAGTCCATGTTATTTTTTTTCTGCTTATTCTATCAATTTTAGTGACAAAAAGTACTACATTTGACTGAAGAAATAACCCCATTATTTGAAATAGTATCCTATTCATAAAATAAATACTATATATATATATATTTTAATCCAAGCATGTAAAGCTTCTGATCGTATCTATGGAACATATAAATTGGTTTGGTTTTCCTAACATTAGACCTTGATGGTTCTAGCATTCTTTCCCGAAAGGATCTCTCGCCATTAAAAGTGTTTAAACACTCCACACATTACGAGTTGACAACTTCAGAAGAAACCAGCGCGCGAGACAGGTGCATGAAATCCACCTGTCTCTTCACTATTTCACACAAATATCGACACAATCGACCACTGATCGACTCTCAATAGGTTCTGCAACTAACACCACAGGGCGTCTGCTAAATCCGGAGAGGTTGATCTGTCAAACGTCTGTGAGTCGCAAATGGGTGATTCCACTGTCTTGCGTCACGTGTGAGGATAAACTGAACAAAAGTGTGTTTTTTTAGAGGTATAGAACTTTAAGTCGGGAACACTGTTTGCTCTGCACGTTCTTCGGAAATCTTTCAGAATCAGCCGTAAGTTCTTCGATATCACTCAGGAGAAAATGCCAAGACCATGCGCAGAATTGCTTTCCTGTGTGTTTTGTGATCGTGATCTGCTATGGCTAGACGCTAGTTTGCTCTATGGACCATTTTGATAGTAGTTGTCACTTGTTTTGTGTTTACTTTGGTTTGCCATTTCATCATGAATAGACAACAGGACGGTGCAACCATTAAACTATAAGAAAGGTGGAATGACTGCTGAGGGAGAAAATGCGGTCCGAAAAAGGCTCTCATTCCTCCTCACCGTTTGACAGGAGTCTAGACGGCAAGACAATCTGGTTAGGGGAATCTGCTTTGCTCAAGATACCGAGGAGTTCATAAATATGGAACAACTCCAGTATTTAAAATATTATCCCTCTTAGATTCGCAAAAAAATGCATCTTGATTTCGTAACAAACTTTTGGTTAATGAACCGATTTACGCCGTTTTTTATTTTCGAATCATTATTTAAACATCTTAAATAAACAATGAAAAGGGAGGAACATTAATAAAGTTTTTATTTTTATGTTTTAAGAAGATATTTAAGTACATAATTATAAAAGAAGTTTGTAAAAAAAAGGACTGAAAAATTCAGAATCCTTAAAAGAAAGAATCTACAGAAAATATTACCGAAAGAGTTTTGTAAAACTGATTAAATTATTACAACGCAAGTTGTTTACAATGTCAATCAGTTTTCTTCTGTTTGGCTTGACAAATAAACTTAAAATAATTTCGCGTTTTAACAAAAATGAAATATTTTATTTCCTTTTAGTAAGCCATTTTAAAAATATGTTTCAATATAGTTCAAAATAGAGTATTAAAATAGTTAATAAAATGCACTCCTCATTTTAACCAAAAAAGGTCCGATCTTTTTCTAAAATTTTTCAATATATTTAGAATGGGTAAATGCATTTTATGCACTGTCGTCAAAATTTTTTTTTAAAATGTGTAACACATTCTGTAATTGTGAAATTGAACTTTTATACTTTAACAATAAGTGAAAAAAAATAATGAATAATAATGGTGTTCACAATAGAAAATTTTTAAATCCATCTATCACACTGTATCACCGAGGAAAAAATTAGCAAAAAGTATTCGACATTCAAAAGATTTCACTTAAAATTTCACAATTTTTTTTTTAAATTAAACTTGGCACTAAATCAGGATTCTGTAGAGTGAAGATATATCAGAGAAATCAGGATGACCATACATTAGGGATGTGCCGATTAATCGGCCAATTTGCCGACCATTTATAACGGCCAAGTACTGCCAATTAATAGGCGGGAAAAATATTCTTCAAAATATCTTTTTCTAACATACCTTCAACAAGAAACTATGATGAAATCATTTGTTAACAAAAAAATAAATTAAAAAAATAATTTTATGCATACGATATGACGTTACTATAACATGTAAACATGTAGTATGAAAGTTTACAAAACAAATAATTTACAAAGTTCGTAAAAATGAATGAAATGTTAAAGGATCATGTTCTAAGTTTATATAACGATAGCCTCACCCCAGCTTTGGATGACATTTTATTTTTAGTATTATTATTATTATTTTTGCAGTTTTTTTTTCCTTCTAAATTTGCATATGATTACATCACACATTTTACAACTTACTCTTTGCATTATTTTGATTAAACAAAGCATTAATAATTATTATAAATCGGTTGATTAAAAATTGTATACATACTTATATACAATGATATACAATGATGCAACATTTTTCATGCGTCTATAATTTTCTCCATCTTTCATAGTAAGGGAATGTGGGACAAAGCGAAATAGTTAAGATGCCTGAGCTGTTTTTAAAATGAACAGATTGAATATTTGTGTTCAAAATTAAGGTTTATAAAGAAATAACAATATACTGTCAGCCCCGCTTAATCGAGTAACGGATAAACGAATACCCCGCTTATGCGAATAAAACCTCCCGGAACCGAATATTTCCCCATAGACGCAATGTAACAGATCCCCTCTTTATCGAATAATTTCTCCGGATAATCGAATAATATTAATCAGCTAACGCAAATATTTTTGCTGGGAAAATTTTTGAATCAATTAGAAAAAGTTGAGTAAGAACAACTATTGACGTTAAAATATAAAGTAATATTTAACGCCGACAACGGTTCGAAAAAAACATTTATATCCCATCAAAACGTTTCCACTCTTCTATCAAAAATCTTTTGTGTTTTGTCGTTACAAAATAATAATAATAATAACAATAATAATAATGCAGTAGATAATTAAGTTAAATGACACAAATAAATATACACATTTTAGATGATAAATTGATAAATATCAAATATAAGATACGGTATACTAGGAAGGGGAAAAAAAGGAGCCAGAAAAGTTTTTCCAAAAGACCTTGAGCAAGCAATGCCCTATTATGGAATTTTTCAAAAAAAATAATGTACTGAAAAAAGGTGCTAAAGCAAAGATTTCACAACTCATGTTGAAAGTTACTTTTTATAATTTTCATACGTACTTGTCTAATCATTAAAATTTGTTTTTTATTTAACTTATTTCAAAAACTCGTTCACAATAACGTTAGTTATTTCCTTTACATAGCTATTGATTTATTATTATTACATTTTAAGACAAATGTTGTCAATTTAGAAAGGTAAAGAAGATGTCCCCGCTTAATCAAATATTTCTAGGAACCGGCGATATTCGATTAAGCAGGACCGATAGTATTTTATAATAAAACTTCAATTGAAACTTTATTTTGTTATTTTTGGCTTAATTATAAATTAATTCGGATGAAATCAGCAAACCTTTTGAATGGCTCCTGTACAAGAGACGCTATGTTTTGCCGTCTACACTGCTGTCAACTCTCAAGTACCCTCAAGAACTTGCTTTAAAACTAGACAACGTGCTTAACTAAAGGGGGAATCGGCAGCAGTCATTCCACGCCACACAGCGCGTGTCACAATTGATTTATTGAAAGAAACTTTCGGTGAACGAACAATTTCGCTTATGGACCCGTGAATTGGCCTGCGAGATTATGCGATTTAACTACGCTGGGCTACTTTTTGTGGGACTATGTGGAGTCTCTGGTCTACACCGATAAGCCACAGACGATTGACGTCTTTAGAAGAGAACATTCGCCACCATATTACTGACATACGGCCTATAGTGCTGCAAAAAGTGAGGACTTTCCAATTGGACTTTCTCCGAGCCAGCCGAGGTGGCCATATGCCAGAAATCATAATTAAATAAAAATGGCAAAGAATCATCTTTCGAATAAAGCAACATTCATGGCAATTAACAACATTTAACTGTGTTTTATATGAACCTAAAGTTCTCTACTTCTAAAAAAAACACCTTCTATCTCCAAAGAGGCAATTGCTTCGTTCAAATGTAGAAGCAAATTTTCACCCGTCATACCTTGACGGACGATTTTCTAGTTTAATAATAGTAGCTCTTTTGTTTTGGTCAGGGTTGTCATTTGAAGGGAGTCAGGTGCCAGGCGGGGAAATCCCTCCCTCCCCCTCTCTTTGAGAAATCAAAGTTTTTAAATATACGTGGACATGGTTTTTGCTGTTTTTCGAAAAAATGTATCGAAATGAGTATATAGCATTTGATCCGAACCCCTTCCTTAATGTAAAGTTCTGAAATGACAGACCTGGTTTTGGTAATAGAATTTCGCGTATGATTGGAGTAACTACATTAATAGACTAAGTTTTAAACATGTGAATCTTTTCAAATCAATTGGGGTTCCATTTTTATCGCATCTTTCGTTCAATCTGTGACACAGAGAGTGGAATAGCCTCCAATTCCTTTCATTACCATTCCCAGACGACAATTTCAATGTTTGAAACTAAAAAAAAAAATATGATAAATGAAAGGAAAAAAATACATATGTATCACAGTGAGACCCCACCTAAATTTTTCATCTCTTGCTCGTTGAACCATTACATTCAAACTCGCTCCTTTGAGCTGTGCAATAAGCTATAAAATAATGCAATTTACCACATGTTTTCACTATCTTAACAATACCACAAAACAAAAACAAAATCATTATCTGGTTTAAAAATCTTCATAGGCTGCTGAGGACTCTGGTAAGAAAATACTTCGCATGGCAAGAATCAATATTTTATTTTTTCTACAATCGAAATAATATTCGGTTCTTCAACTCGCTCACGCAAATTAATCATCAATCGCTGAATTATAAAATGACAACGAGGATGCGTAAGCCATGCATCGATAACTTTCTCAAACCGTTGTTCTGTAGCAAAACATTTTATTAACATTTGTCATTGACTTCAGGCTGTAGTTAAATTAGGATGATCGAGTATTATGCTCCGAAATCCGTCTATTTTAAGAAAATGAAGTTTGCAACATGTAAGACATTTTTCGGGAAAGAAACATTATTTACACAACAACAAAAATGATCGGTAGCATTATTATTAACTAGGTATGCTGTTGAAGCAAAGTGCAAAAAATAAATAAATAAATAAAATAAAATACATAAATAAATAAAAATATAAAAAATAAGTTTATAAATAAAAAATGACAATAACAATAGGAATAAAAAAAATATAATAGTAATAAATAATAATAAACGTAAAATTTAAAATTAAAATCCGATTTTTTTTACAACGACGAATTGCTTATTGTTCTCACTTGACCGTTGAATGATGTCCGTCCTTTAATTTTATTTTTCTTTGCTTAAAATACAGTCGTCCATGTGCCTCGGAATCGAATAATTCATAAACGATCTCCTCAACTTTACACACTCCTTTTTACGCAAAAACAGTATCCTGCACAAAACATCCAGCATAAGATATCATATCATATATCACGCTCCAGGGTTCCCCATACCTACCACTATTTGCGGATTAACCGGTTGGATGGGACCTTGAAGACAACTCTGTTTTTTTTTTTTTTTTTTTTGATCCAGACCAGAAGCCAAGCAATCCCTGGTCCAGTACCCCGAGAGGTATGTATTTTCTTGGAAGACTTTGCGACCACGACACATTTAAAGTACCCCTGTCACCATTAAAGAACACGGAGGATCTTCGACCTGCTGGCATCGAACCGGGGACCGACGCCTCACCGATCTGGTCACTTCGGTCCTTTATGTAACATACCATTTGGCATTAACTTTCTTTAAATATATATAATATATATACTTTAAATATATAGTAGAAAACTTTGTACTGTTGAATAAGTAAAATGACACAACATGGATAAAGTACAAATAAAAGCGTTTAAGAAAGAGCTAAAAACTCAACAAAGAACTGTTTCGGGGTTATCAAATGCAAGCCTCTTCATCAGTGCATAAAAAGAAGAATGAATGGTTCACCAATGCAAACCAAACGACAAATGAACGAAAAATGAAAGGAAGCAAAGTAAAAGCATTCATTCTTCTTTTTTATGCCCTGATGAAGAGGGCTTGCAATTGATAGCCCCGAAACAGCTGTTTGCTGAGATTTAACTTTTTTTTAAATGCTTTTATTTGTACTTTATACACGTTGTGTCATTTTACTTATATATATACATTGAAAAATAATGATTTGTACTTGTTGCGGGTGTGATCGTACGATCCCTCCCACAACACATACAAATCATTGTTTTAAAATACAAGAAAACTTTTTTAGAAGTTGGTACTTCATATTATGATACATAATGGTTTTTTATAGTCGATTATATCACAATTAGAGGCCAAAGTTTAAAACCTCGGGAATAATGGGCAAATATATATGCGTAGATATGTCACACCCGTGCAGATGGATTGAGCAATGAACTAACAGCGTCTTGGCGAGTTTTGGATTCCGATCAAGGCTTCTACGTCGGAATTCAATGGATTGTTGTTGGATTACCACTTTGTTAACTTTTGGATGCAACACTAAAAATTCAAGAAGTTACATTAAAAATGTCTGTATCTTGCAAAAAAAAAAGAAAAACCTTAAGTGTCATTGGCACCCCCCCCCCCCCTTTTTTTTGGCTGTACCGATTTTTAATTTATGCTGATAGTTTCGACATGGCTTTTTTCGGGTCTTCGTACTGATGTCAGAGAAGATCATTTGATCAAGAATAGATGCATTCGAACGAGGGCGTGTTTTACATAAAAATTGCGCTAAACTTGAGAATAAATAGCACAAATGGCTACAACACAAAAAGGCTCGAGGACAGAGCACTTAGGAAAGCAATTGTACAAAGAAATCAACCTCATCAATATAAATCGGAAGTAAGAAATACAATAATAAAAAGAAACAAATAAAGACCTCGTAATTATCTGAAAAATTCTCTACACTACAAATAAAGCTACTATTAAACATTCAGGAGAGCTAAATTGTCTATACTTTCTTTTTACAACTCAATTCAAAAGTCATTGACATAATGTCGCATAAGGATAAGAATATACATTGAGCGGGAAGATTTGTTTCCAAAAAGAAAAAAAGAATCACTTTATGTCGATACGGAAATGTTATGTCCAACCGAGTTAATGACAAAACAATTGATTTTTGATGTCCAATCATTATGTATTTAAGGTAGTAACATAGCCAGTACTTTTATCGAAGAAATTGAGGGAAAAAGATGTTATTATTGGTAACAATTGAGAAATAACTGGGAGTGGGAAAAGGGTAATATATTTTACTCTCACACGTGCTGTGCATATATCAATTGGGAACATTTTCATTTTGTCTTTTTGTCTGCGCAAAGAGTCTTTCGTTATCATTTACTGATATTATATTTCTTGTAGTGCGATGAGGGTAAAATATCAACACAGAGCGGAAGTATAGTTTCTATCTGATAACTTGAATTCCGATGGACAAAAGGTTGAACGATTCCATTTGTTAAAGTACGGGCGAGTGAAGACAATCGTTTTGGCAAATATAACGTACTGCAACGTACAGCCAGGAGCGCCTCGATGGGAGGTCGTGGGAGGCCACTGTGACCTCCCAATAATTTAATTTTAGGCAATTTTTTTCTGACGATTCGGCAAAAATATCATCATTCGGAAAAAGTTGGGAGTTCTTTTTGCAAAATTATCATCATTCGGTGAAATTTGGCATTCCATTCTTCAAAATTTGGAGTTCCCTTCGAAAAATTGAGACTTTCCGCCCTTCCAAAATTTTAAAATAGGGGCGCCCCTGCGCACAGCAAGTGCCCAGAAGACATTTTTAATGAAGCAGTGTAGCCACATTTTCATTACAAGTTACCACTTTATTGAGAATTTTTATTTTTGTGAAAACAAAAAGCTTTTTTTTTTTTTTTAATTTTTTATTTTCAATGGCAGATTATGAACAGTTACAACATGAGAATAACATGAAGAAAAAAAAATACTGCAACAAAGTTTATTAATCCATGAACTTTGTTCATGCTGAAAGGTTGCGTGTGGAAAGTTGTGTTTAAAGCTGAAAGGTTGTGTGCGAAAAAGAGGTTTTGACCGGGAAATCGGTTAAGTTCTTGCGTTCATTAAAAAAAATTAAAAAAAAAAAACAATTCTACGATGAAGAGGCAACATAAAGGAAAATGGGGCGATATCACTAAATGGAAAGTGACTACAAGTCACTTGTTACTGAATAAAAATTTAATTTTTCAAGTCTTATATCTGCATATACAGTTTCTGAAAAACTCTCAATTTCACAAACGTCTTTAAAACCTGTTAAACTCAAAGTGGAAGGTCTCTGCTTTGCACTCAATGACGCTCAACAATATTTCGAAAAAATTCTTTTTAATTGCTCTTTTTGAAAAAAAATCCAAAAAAATATTTGACCGTACTTTTTTGAAACTCCGTAGCAAGAAAAATTAAACACATATTTCCAAATGGCTTCTTCAAAAAAAACTTTAAATTAAAAAAAAAAAAAAAAAAAACTTACAAAATATCGTGCACTGTTCGGGAGATGAAGCAATTTGAATTTTGTCGAAACTCGCAAGTGGGTAATGGTGCCCAGGTTGCATCTTTGGCGGGCTGCATCTCAAGCCGGAATTTGTTTTGGGAAAAGCAAAAATATATTACTGTTACTTATTTAATTCTCCCTTTTAACATATGTTTAAATTCAAAACTTCCGAGAATATGACGATAACATTTTTTTTTCTTTTTTTACCTGAATTGACATGGACTATGCCATAGTTTAACATTTAAAGGCACAACTCAGTATGGGTTCAGTGGTGTAGAGTTTATCATGCCTGCTTTACACGCAGAAAGTCCCCGGCTGGATCCCGGGCGGAACCAGAATTGAAACGTGGTTGCAAGTATTTTGAAATTTTACTTCATCGATATTAATTTTTAATTTGTTTACCGTGAAAACATATTTTTCTTTTTTAATTTTCTCAGTGATTCGAAAACTCGATGTGTAGTTTATCTTTTGTTTTTGTGCATTCAAGGTATGCGATGTAAAAATGTAAGGCGATACGATTTCTTTTCCCCAACTATCATGGAAAATATTCTGTTTAATTTACTTTTGATCTTGCTCATTTTATCATCTGGCAGTAATCACCTAATGCAAATCTCAGTATGGGTTCCTTGGTGTAGCTGTTATCACGTCTGCTTTACACGCAGAAGGTCCCCGGTTCGATCCCGGGCGGAACCAAAATTGAAACTTGGTTAAAATTATTTTGAAATTATGCTTCATAGGTTTTAATTTCTAATTTGATTACCGTGAAAACATTTTTTTCTTTTTTAAATTTTCATAGTAATTCGAAAATTTGATGTGTAATTTATCTTTTGCTTTTGTGCATACAGGGTCTGCCTGTTAAAATGTAGTACGCGATACGATTAGTTTTGCCAAATGTCAAGGAACCGATTCTTTTTAATTACGTTTGATATTGCTAATTCCATCTTCTGGCAGCAATCACCTAACGCACATCTCGGTATGGGTTCCGTGGTGTAGCGGTTATCACGTCTGCTTTACACGCAGAAGGTCCCCGGCTCGATCCCGGGCGGAACCAAAATTGAAACGTGGTTAAAAGTATTTTGAAATTATGCTTCATAGCTTTTCATTTCTAATTTGATTACCGTGAAAACATTTTTTGCTTTTTTAAATTTTCATAGTAATTCGAAAATTTGATGTGTAATTTATCTTTTGCTTTTGTGCATACAGGGTCTGTCTGTTAAAATGTAGTACGCGATACGATTAGTTTTGCCAACTGTCAAGGAACCGATTCTTTTTAATTACGTTTGATCTTGCTCATTCCCTCTTCTGGCAGCAATCACCTAACGCACATCTCGGTATGGGTTCCGTGGTGTAGCGGTTATCACGTCTGCTTTACACGCAGAAGGTCCCGGGTTCGGTCCCGGGCGGAACCAGAATTGAAACGTGGTTAAAATTATTTTGAATATTATACTTAATATGTTTTACGTTCTAACTCTTTTACCGTGAAAACATTTTTTTCTTTTTTAAATTTTCTCAGTGATTCTAAATTCGATGTGAAATTTATCTTTTGTTTTTGTGCATACAAGGTCTGCCTGTTAAAATGTAGTACGCGATACGATTAGTTTTGCCAACTGTCAAGGAACCGATTTTGCTTAATTACGTTTGATATTGCTCATTCCATCTTCTGGCAGCAATCACCTAACGAACATCTCGGTATGGGTACCGTGGTGTAGCGGTTATCACTTCTGCTTTACACGCAGAAGGTCCCCGGTTCGATCCCGGGCGGAACCAAAATTGAAACGTGGTTAAAAGTATTTTGAAATTATGCTTCATAGGTTTTCATTTCTAATTTGATTACCGTGAAAACATTTTTTTCTTTTTTAAATTTACATAGTAATTCGAAAATTTGATGTGTAATTTATCTTTTGTTTTTGTGCATACAAGGTCTGCCTGTTAAAATGTAGTACGCGATACGATTAGTTTTGCCAACTGTCAAGGAACCGATTTTGCTTAATTACGTTTGATATTGCTCATTCCATCTTCTGGCAGCAATCACCTAACGCACACCTCGGTAGGGGTACCGTGTTGTAGCGGTTATCACGTCTGCTTTACACGCAGAAGGTCCCCGGTTCGATCCGGGCGGAACCAAAATTGAAACATGGTTAAAATTGTTTTGAAATTATGCTTCATAGGTTTTCATTTCTAATTTGATTACCGTGAAAACATTTTTTTCTTTTTTAAATTTACATAGTAATTCGAAAATTTGATGTGTATATTATCTTTTGCTTTTGTGCATACAGGATCTGCCTGTTAAAATGTAGTACGCGGTACGATTAGTTTTGCCAAATGTCATGGAACCGATTCTTTTTAATTACGTTTGATATTGCTCATTCCGTCTTCTGGCAGCAATCACCTAACGCACATTTCGTTATGGGTTCCGTGGTGTAGCGGTTATCACGTCTGCTTTACACGCAGAAGGTCCCGGGTTCGGTCCCGGGCGGAACCAGAATTGAAACGTGGTTAAAATTATTTTGAATATTATATTTAATATGTTTTACGTTCTAACTTGTTTACCGTGAAAACATTTTTTTCTTTTTTAAATTTTCTCAGTGATTCTAAATTCGATGTGAAATTTATCTTTTGTTTTTGTGCATACAAGGTCTGCCTGTTAAAATGTAGTACGCGGTACGATTAGTTTTGCCAAATGTCATGGAACCGATTCTTATTAATTACGTTTGATATTGCTCATTCCATCTTCTGGCAGCAATCACCTAACGCACATCTCGGTATCGGTTCCGTGGTGTAGCGGTTATCACGTCTGCTTTACACGCAGAAGGTCCCCGGTTCGAGCCCGGGCGGAACCAAAATTGAAAATTTGATGTGTAATTTATCTTTTGCTTTTGTGCATACAGGGTCTGCCTGTTAAAATGTAGTACGCGATACGATTAGTTTTGCGAAATGTCATGGAACCGATTCTTTTTAATTACGTTTGATATTGCTCATTCCATCTTCTGGCAGCAATCACCTAACGCACATTTCGGTATGGGTTCCGTGGTGTAGTGGTTATCACGTCTGCTTTACACGCAGAAGGTCCCCGGTTCGATTCCGGGCGGAACCAGAATTGAAACGTGGTTAAAATTATTTAGAATATTATACTTAATATGTTTTACGTTCTAACTTGTTTACCGTGAAAACATTTTTTTCTTTTTTAAATTTTCTCAGTGATTCTAAATTCGATGTGAAATTTATCTTTTGATTTTGTGCATACAAGGTCTGCCTGTTAAAATGTTGTACGCGATACGATTAGTTTTGCCAACTGTCAAGGAACCGATTCTGCTTAATTACGTTTGATATTGCTCATTCTACCTTCTGGCAGCAATCACCTAACGCACATCTCGGTATGGGTTCCGTGGTGTAGCGGTTATCACGTCTGCTTTACACGCAGAAGGTCCCCGGTTCGATCCCGGGCGGAACCAAAATTGAAACGTGGTTAATATTATTTTGAAATTATGCTTCATAGGTTTTAATTTCTAATTTGATTACCGTGAAAACATTTTTTTCTTTTTTAAATTTTCATAGTAATTCGAAAATTTGATGTGTAATTTATCTTTTGCTTTTGTGCATACAGGATCTGCCTTTTAAAATGTAGTACGCGATACGATTAGTTTTGCCAAATGTCATGGAACCGATTCTTTTTAATTACGTTTGATATTGCTCATTCCATCTTCTGGCAGCAATCACCTAACGCACATCTCGGTATGGGTTCCGTGGTGTAGCGGTTATCACGTCTGCTTTACACGCAGAAGGTACCCGGTTCGATCCCGGGCGGAACCAGAATTGAAACGTGGTTAAAATTATTTTGAAATTTATACTTAATATGTTTTACGTTCTAATTTGTTTACCGTGAAAACATTTTTTTTTTTTTTTAATTTTCTCAGTGATTCTAAATTCGATGTGAAATTTATGTTTTGTTTTTTTGCATACAAGGTCTGCCTGTTAAAATGTAGTACGCGATACGATTAGTTTTCCAACTGTCGTGGAACCGATTCTGCTTAATTACGTTTGATATTGCTCATTCCATCTTCTGGCAGCAATCTCCTAACGCACATCTCGGTATGGGTACCGTGGTGTAGGGGCTATCACGTCTGCTTTACACGCAGAAAGTCCCCGGTTCGATCCCGGGCGGAACGAAAATTGAAACGTGGTTAAAAGTATTTTGAAAATATGCTTCATAGGTTTTCGTTTCTAATTTGATTACCGTGAAAACATTTTTTTCTTTTTTAATTTTACATAGTAATTCGAAAATTTGATGTGTAATTTATCTTTTGCTTTTGTGCATACAGGATCTGCCTGTTAAAATGTAGTACGCGGTACGATTAGTTTTGCCAAATGTCATGGAACCGATTCTTTTTAATTACGTTTGATATTGCTCATTCCATCTTCTGGCAGCAATCACCTAACGCACATCTCGGTATCGGTTCCGTGGTGTAGCGGTTATCACGTCTGCTTTACACGCAGAAGGTCCCCGGTTCGAGCCCGGGCGGAACCAAAATTGAAAATTTGATGTGTAATTTATCTTTTGCTTTTGTGCATACAGGGTCTGCCTGTTAAAATGTAGTACGCGATACGATTAGTTTTGCCAAATGTCATGGAACCGATTCTTTTTAATTACGTTTGATATTGCTCATTCCATCTTCTGGCAGCAATCACCTAACGCACATCTCGGTATGGGTTCCGTGGTGTAGCGGTTATCACGTCTGCTTTACACGCAGAAGGTCACCGGTTCGATCCCGGGCGGAACAAAAATTGAAACGTGGTTAAAAGTATTGTTACAAATCCTGTAAATAGTAATTATTGTAGTAACGTAACCTGTAAATAGTTTCCCGTAATGAATATACAACCCCTTTTTCATATGGCTAAAATATACGACCCCTATTCCCTTTTTGTTCATTGATAAAATTTGATAACGGTCAACGCATTTCGAGAAGCGTGTGGAATATTTGAGAAAATTCTTTTCGGTGTATTTAAGCCGTTAGCGATGGATAAACAGTTTAGTTTCGATTGAGATTTTCGAACTGAGTGCATTTTTGCTCTGTTTATAGCGAGGCATTTCGCTGTGTTGTTTTCGCATTTGGAAGTAAATACGTGTGTAAACGTTGAGTTTACGGTGTTGTGTGATAATTGCTTAATTGCTGATGAATAATTTAGCAGTTGTTGAAGATCTTTCCTGTACATAGTGTAAATAAATTTCCTGTGTTTTTATCAAGAACTGTGTCTTCATTTCAAGAAAGTGGAAGTCGCACCGAATCCGTTACAATTTGGCGCCCAACGTGGGGCTACTTCAGGACTTTCTTGCAGTAAGTGTGACTTTGGACATTTTTTCATAAAGACTTTTTAAATTTGGACTTTATTTTTATGGTGATTACTCGCGCAATGGATGAACAATTAAAACAACTTCTTGATGCAATCAACTCTGTTAAAAATGAATTGGCGGCTAATCAAGACCAATTAAAAAGTGATTTGACTGCAAGTTTTACTGCAAATCAAGAACAATTAAAAAATGATATGGCGGCTAATCAAGAACAATTAAAAAATGATATGGCGGCTAATCAAGAACAATTAAAAAGTGATCTGACTGCAAGTATGTTGGCAAATCAAGACCAGTTAAAAAGCGATTTAACGGTGCTGAAAAAGGACTTAGCGTCTAACCAAGAGGAAATTAAAAACGACCTTATTTCGGTAAAGACTGTGATGGAAAATAAATTTAATGACATAGAGCATCGAGTTGATGCTATTGAAGAAAAATTTGATACCGTTGAAAGCCGATTCAATGCTGTAGAAAATAAATTAGAAGAAGAAGATAGAAAATTTCATCAACTTAAAGAAAACATCTTTAAAGACCTGGAAAGGAGATTGGCGACCGCGGAAAGCAGCTCTGTACAGTTTGGCGCTCCCACATCAGTTGCTCGACCGTCCATTAAACTTGCCACATATGATGGGAAAACTTCGTGGCAGGTTTACAAAACTCAATTCATGATAGTGGCGGAAGCGAACGGATGGGACTCTGCTACCAAGGCCTGCCACCTTGCAGCATCCCTGAGAGGTGACGCAGCGGACATTCTTCAGACCCTTCCGGACAGCCAGCGCCTGGATTTCGCCGCCCTCACATCTGCGTTGGAGCTTCGCTTCGGTGAGAAGTGCCAGAAAGATTTCAGCCGACTCCAGTTGAAGTCCCGTTTCCAGAAAACCGGGGAAACCCTGCAAGAGCTAGCGGCGGACGTCGAGAGACTGTCTCATCTTGCTTTTTGCGACTGTCCTGCGGATGTTCGAGACAACCTGGCACTCAACTACTACATCGACGGGGTTCGAGATCCGGAAATCCAGAAAGCTCTACGGATGGCGGATGTCAAAGACCTGAGTTCTGCTGTTGTGTATGCGATGAAGTTGGAGGCTGCCCGGCAAGCAACCCGCAAGGATCGCCATTCAATCCGCGGCGTGAAAACTGATGAGCCTGATCCGGTTTCGTCACGCGTTGCTGAACTGGAAAAGCAAATAAAAGAAATTGCAGGAATCCTCAAAAGGACTTCGGCTCCCAAGTACCAAAATGGACAATCACTTAAGTGCTGGAAATGTGGCGGCGAGGGTCACTTACGAAGAAACTGTGAAGATCGCCAAGAAACCAGAGGGAAGAGCACCTCTCCCTCCCAGGTCCAGGAAAACTAAGCCATGGCAATCTCGCGGGGCGGAGGTCGCCAAATTGGAATGAGCCCCATCTTAAAGTTTTCCAGATTTCATCGACGAGTGGCGGCAGTAATGGACTGTTTGTTTACGCATACGTAAACGGGTTTCCCTGCGAACTGATTATTGACACTGGAGCCAATGTTACAATCATTAGAACAGATGTGGCTCGTCAATTTGGACTCAACATTCTATGGACGCCGCCCTGCGTTACCCTCCAAACTGTGACAGGTGACAAGATCGAGATTGAAGGTAAAGTAAACTTAGAAATTGTGTTTGGAAATGCCACTTACCATCATACGGCATTCGTTGCTGCTATCACAGACCCCTTCATTCTCGGATTGGACTTTTTAAAGAAGTATGACTTCAACCTCGACTTCAAGACAAATGAGCTGCACTCGATGAGAGAAGACATAGCCGTTTTCCCCGCAGAAAGTGATGTAAAATCCGCTCATCAAATAATAGCCCAAACAGATTTATCGATTCCCTCAAGGTCAGAATCATTAATACCTGGCTCCATTGAAGAAAGCAATAGTTTTCGATTTGGACTCATTGAATCCCCCAACCTAAACAATAATCTAAAAGGAGTAATGATAGCATCTACGCTTGTGGACCTTTCTAAAGATGTAATTCCTGTAAGAGTCGCCAACGTGAGTGAAAGGCCAAGGAATATTCGGAAAGGTGAAGTGTTAGCAACTGGTACTCCAGTAAACTGCATCATTAGAAGAATCAATTCCCCCGAGACTGTGTCTTCTGAGTCCTTGACATCGAAGTTACTTGGGAGTGCGCCATTATCGAAAGATCAAAGAACTGCTGCGGAACAATTGGTGGAGGACTTCAAGCATCTGTTTTCATCTACATCGGAGGATGTGGGCAGGACGAATTTAACGCAGCATAGGATCTACACTGGAGAACACCTCCCTATTAAACAGCATCCAAGACGACTACCGTTCGCCAAGAAGGAAGAGGTTGAGACCCTCCTGAAGGAGATGAAGGAGAACGATGTAATCGAACCCTCATCCAGTCCTTGGGCGTCTCCCATCGTCTTGGTCCGAAAGAAAGATGGCTCCACCAGATTTTGTGTCGATTACCGGCGGCTGAATGAAATCACCAAGAAAGACAGTTACCCTCTTCCACGGATAGACGACACCTTGGACACTCTTTCCGGACACAAGTGGTTTTCGACCCTGGACTTGAAGAGCGGCTACTGGCAGGTTGAGATACACCCTGATGACCGAGAGAAGACAGCGTTTACAACTGGACAAGGCTTATGGCAGTTTAAAGTGATGCCCTTCGGCCTCTGCAATGCACCAGCTACGTTCGAGCGTCTTATGGAGACAGTGTTAAGAGGACTTTCCTACGAATCCTGTCTGGTCTACTTAGACGATATCATCATCGTGGGACGCAGTTTCGAAGAACATCTGGCAAATCTTAGGAAGGTGCTGCAAAGGCTTAAGGAAGCTAATCTGAAGTTAAGCCCGTCCAAATGTAATTTGTTCCGCCGGGAAGTGAACTACCTTGGTCACATCATCTCTTCTGAAGGTGTACAAACCGATCCAGAAAAGGTATCTGCGGTCAGGAGTTGGAGCCGTCCCGAAAACATCCATCAGCTGCGAAGTTTCCTGGGGCTCTGCACGTACTACAGGAAGTTTGTAAAGGGTTTTTCCAACATTGCACGACCTTTGCATAAGCTGACGGAGAGCAAGCAAAAGTTTGAATGGTCCAAAGAATGCGAAGATGCATTTCTACGACTGAAGGAGGCTTTAACATCAACGCCTATCCTCGCCTATCCTCAGCCTGAAAAATCCTTCATCCTGGACACTGATGCGAGCAACGAGGGCATCAGAGCTGTTTTATCCCAAGAAATTGACGGAAATGAACATGTCATCGCTTATTGGAGCAAATGCTTATCAAAGTCGGAGCGAAATTACTGCGTCACCAGAAAGGAGTTACTGGCCATAGTGAAAGCTGTAGAACACTTCCATCATTACCTCTACGGCCGAAAATTTCTGCTTCGGACAGATCATGCCTCATTAACTTGGCTTTTGAACTTCAAAAATCCGGAAGGTCAGATAGCCAGATGGATACAGCGGCTCCAGGAATATGACATGGAGATCAAGCATCGAAAAGGGTTATCTCACGGTAATGCTGACGCTTTATCCAGAAGACCCTGTCCTGAGAACTGCCACTAATGTTCCCGAATCGAGAAAAAGTATGGAACGACTAGCCCTACCGCCTATCAGGTGACAGTGACTCCAATATCATCAGAACCTGATCCATGGAGTGACGACCAAGTTCGAAAAGATCAACTTGAAGACCCCGACATTAAACCAATTTTAGAGTTCATGGAAAGTGACAGTCGACGCCCTAGCTGGCAGGACGTTTCCATCTTCAGTCCTGCAACAAAAAGATACTGGGCTTTATGGAACTCACTCCATTTACGGAACGGCGTGCTACACCGGAAATGGGAATCTGACGACGGCAAAACATCTAGGTGGCAGTTACTACTTCCCCGATCAAGGATTTCAGATGTTCTGAAAGAAATACATAGTAGTGCGACTGGAGGACATTTTGGTGTCTTGAAAACCCTCAATAAAGTTCGGGAGCGCTTCTTCTGGAGCAAGGCGAAGGATGACGTGGAGAAGTGGTGCCATTCTTGTGACGCCTGTGCTGCTCGTAAAGGACCGAAGAAGAGAAGCAGAGGGAAGCTACATCTGTACAACGTTGGAGCTCCTTTCGAACGAATTGGGATCGACATCCTGGGTCCTCTTCCAAGAACTGCCTATGGGAACAAATACATTCTTGTTTCCATCGACTACTTCACCAAATGGCCGGAAGCATATCCCATTCCAGATCAAGAGGCTACTACCGTAGCAGAGACTCTAGTCCAACATTGGATCTCGAGATACGGAACACCTTTGCAGATTCATTCCGATCAAGGGAGGAATTTCATCTCTGCTGTGTTTAAGGGCCTATGTCAAATTTTCGGAATTGAGAAAACTAGGACAACACCACTACACCCACAATCGGACGGCATGGTGGAGAGATTTAACCGCACAATCCTGAATAATCTCTCGCTTATGGTATCCTGAAATCAACAGGATTGGGACAAGAAGCTACCTTTGTTCCTGCTGGCCTACCGCAGTGCTGTCCACGAGACTACCGGATTTGCCCCATCTCAGATGCTCTTCGGACGAGAGCTTCGGCTACCTTGTGATCTCGTCTTCGGTCGTCCTCCGGGTGCGCCTTCATCGCCTGAGGAGTACATCCAGGATCTCCAGGCCCGGTTGGAAGACGTTCATAACTTCGCACGAGAGCGAATCAACATCGCGGCGGAGAAGATGAAGACCCGATACGACACAAGGTCTACTGGACATGAATTCAACGAAGGCGACAAGGTTTGGTTATGGAATCCCATCCGACGGAAAGGTCTGTCACCCAAATTGCAGTCGCATTGGGATGGACCCTACAAAGTCCTTAACCGACTAAATGACGTCGTAGTGAGGATCCAGAAATCACCTAATGCAAAACCTAGGGTTGTACATTATGATCGGTTAGCCCCATACTATGGCCATAGTTCATGAGTATTACGTAAACAACCATGGTTGATAACATAAAAGTTGTAGATAAATTTTTGCTTTTAATGTTTAGTAATATTTCTTGTTATTATTGTATTTTCTGTATCTGTTAGTTATTAATTAATGTGTATATTTGTGAACATGTGATAGAAGATTGGCACCCTTTCTGGGGATTGTACTGCCCGGGACGTGCAGTCCTTGGGAAGGGGGCAATGTTACAAATCCTGTAAATAGTAATTATTGTAGTAACGTAACCTGTAAATAGTTTCCCGTAATGAATATACAACCCCTTTTTCATATGGCTAAAATATACGACCCCTATTCCCTTTTTGTTCATTGATAAAATTTGATAACGGTCAACGCATTTCGAGAAGCGTGTGGAATATTTGAGAAAATTCTTTTCGGTGTATTTAAGCCGTTAGCGATGGATAAACAGTTTAGTTTCGATTGAGATTTTCGAACTGAGTGCATTTTTGCTCTGTTTATAGCGAGGCATTTCGCTGTGTTGTTTTCGCATTTGGAAGTAAATACGTGTGTAAACGATGAGTTTACGGTGTTGTGTGATAATTGCTTAATTGCTGATGAATAATTTAGCAGTTGTTGAAGATCTTTCCTGTACATAGTGTAAATAAATTTCCTGTGTTTTTATCAAGAACTGTGTCTTCATTTCAAGAAAGTGGAAGTCGCACCGAATCCGTTACAGTATTTTGAAATTATGCTTCATAGGTTTTCATTTCTAATTTGATTACCGTGAAAACATTTTTTCTTTTTTAAATTTTCATAGTAATTCGAAAATTTGATGTGTAATTTATCTTTTGCTTTTGTGCATACAGGGTCTGCCTGTTGAAATGTAGTACGCGACACGATTAGTTTTGCCAAATGTCATGGAACCGATTCTTTTTAATTACGTTTGATATTGCTCATTCCATCTTCTGGCAGCAATCACCTAACGCACATCTCGGTAGGGGTTCCGTGGTGTAGCGGTTATCACGTCTGCTTTACACGCAGAAGGTCCCCGGTTCGATCCCGGGCGGAACCAAAATTGAAACGTAGTTAAAATTATTTTGAAATTATGCTTCATAGGTTTTAATTTCTAATTTGATTACCGTGAAAACATTTTTTTCTTTTTTAAATTTTCTCAGTGATTCTAAATTCGATGTGAAATTTATCTTTTAATTTTGTGCATACAAGGTCTCCCTGTTAAAATGTAGTACGCGATACGATTAGTTTTGCCAACTGTCATGGAACCGATTCTTTTTAATTACGTTTCATATTGCTCATTCCATCTTCTGGCAGCAATCACCTAACGCACACTTCGGTATGGGTTCCGTGGTGTAGCGGTTATCACGTCTGCTTTACACGCAGAAGGTCCCCGGTTCGATCCCGGGCGGAACCAGAGTTGAAACGTGGTTAAAATTATTTTGAATATTATACTTAATATGTTTTACGTTCTAACTTGTTTACCGTGAAAACACTTTTTTCTTTTTTAAATTTTCTCAGTGATTTTAAATTCGATGTGAAATTTATCTTTTGTTTTTGTGCATACAAGGTCTGCCTGTTAAAATGTAGTACGCGATACGATTAGTTTTGCCAACTGTCAAGGAACCGATTCTTTTTAATTACGTTTGATATTGCTCATTCCATCTTCTGGCAGCAATCACCTAACGCACATTTCGGTATGGGTTCCGTGGTGTAGCGGTCATCACGTCTGCTTTACACGCAGAAGGTCCCCGGTTCGATCCCGGGCGGAACCAGAATTGAAACGTGGTTAAAATTATTTTGAAATTTATACTTAATATGTTTTACGTTCTAACTTGTTTACCGTGAAAACATTTTTTCTTTTTTAAATTTTCTCAGTGACTCTAAATTCGATGTGAAATTTATCTTTTGTTTTTGTGCATACAAGGTCTGACTGTTAAAATGTAGTAAGCGATACGATTGGATTTGCCAACTGTCATGGAACCGATTCTGCTTAATTACGTTTGATATTGCTCATTCCATCTTCTGGCTGCAATCACCTAACGCACATCTCGGTATGGGTTCCGTGGTGTAGCGGTTATCACGTCTGCTTTACACGCAGAAGGTCCCCGTTTCGATCCCGGGCGGAACCAATATTGAAACGTGGTTAAAATATTTTGAAATTATGCTTCATAGGTTTTAATTTCTAATTTGATTACCGTGAAAACATTTTTTTCTTTTTTAAATTTTCATAGTAATTCGAAAATTTGATGTGTATTTTATCTTTTGCTTTTGTGCATACAGGGTCTGCCTGTTAAAATGTAGTACGTGATACGATTAGTTTTGCCAACTGTCATGGAATCGATTCTGCTTAGTTACGTTTGATATTGCTCATTCCATCTTCTATCAGCAATCACCTAACGTACATCTCGGTATGGGTTCCGTGGTGTAGCGGTTATCACGTCTGCTTTACACGCAGAAGGTCCCCGGTTCGATCCCGGGCGGAACCAGAATTGAAACGTGGTTAAAATTATTTTGAATATTATACTTAATATGTTTTAATTTCTAATTTGATTGCCGTGAAAACATTTTTTTCTTTTTTAAACTTTCATAGTAATTCGAAAATTTGATGTGTAATTTATCTTTTGCTTTTGTGCATACAGGGTCTGCCTGTTAAAATGTAGTACGCGATACGATTAGTTTTGCCAAATGTCATGGAACCGATTCTTTTTAATTACGTTTGATATTGCTCATTCCATCTTCTGGCAGCAATCACCTAACGCACATTTCGGTATGGGTTCCGTGGTGTAGCGGTTATCACGTCTGCTTTACACGCAGCAGGTCCCCGGTTCGATCCCGGGCGGAACCAGAATTGAAACGTGCTTAAAATTATTTTGAATATTATACTTAATATGTTTTACGTTCTAACTTGTTTACCGTGAAAACATTTTTTTCTTTTTTAAATTTTCTCAGTGATTCTAAATTCGATGTGTAATTTATCTTTTGTTTTTGTGCATACAAGGTCTTCCTGTTAAAATGTAGTACGCGATACGATTAGTTTTGCCAACTGTCAAGGAACCGATTCTGCTTAATTACGTTTGATATTGCTCATTCCATCTTCTGGCAGCAATCACCTAACGCACATCTCGGTAGGGGTTCCGTGGTGTAGCGGTTATCACGTCTGCTTTACACGCAGAAGGTCCCCGGTTCGATCCCGGGCGGAACCAAAATTGAAACGTGGTTAAAATTATTTTGAAATTATGCTTCATAGGTTTTAATTTCTAATTTGATTACTTTGAAAACATTTTTTTCTTTTTTAAATTTTCATAGTAATTCGAAAATTTGATGTGTAATTTATATTTTGCTTTTATGCATACAGGGTCTGCCTGTTAAAATGTAGTACGCGATACGATTAGTTTTGCCAAATGTCATGGAACCTATTCTTTTTAATTACGTTTGATATTGCTCATTCCAACTTCTGGCAGCAATCACCTAACGCACATCTCGGTATGGGTTCCGTGGTGTAGCGGTTCTCACGTCTGCTTTACACGCAGAAGGTCCCCGGTTCGAGCCCGGGCGGAACCAAAATTGAAAATTTGATGTGTAATTTATCTTTTGCTTTTCTGCATACAGGGTCTGCCTGTTAAAATGTTGTACGCAATACGATTAGTTTTGCCAAATGTCATGGAACCGATTCTTTTTAATTACGTTTGATATTGCTCATTCCATCTTCTGGCAGCAATCACCTAACGCACATCTCGGTATGGGTTCCGTGGTGTAGTGGTTATCACGTCTGCTTTACACGCAGAAGGTCCCCGGTTCGATCCCGGGCGGAACCAAAATTGAAACGTGGTTAATATTATTTTGAAATTATGCTTCATAGGTTTTAATTTCTAATTTGATTACCGTGAAAACATTTTTTTCTTTTTTAAATTTTCATAGTAATTCGAAAATTTGATGTGTAATTTATCTTTTGCTTTTGTGCATACAGGATCGGCCTTTTAAAATGTAGTACGCGATACGATTAGTTTTGCCAAATGTCATGGAACCGATTCTTTTTAAATACGTTTGATATTGCTCATTCCATCTTCTGGCAGCAATCACCTAACGCACATCTCGGTATGGGTTCCGTGGTGTAGCGGTTATCACGTCTGCTTTACACGCAGAAGGTACCCGGTTCGATCCCGGGCGGAACCAGAATTGAAACGTGGTTAAAATTGTTTTGAAATTTATACTTAATATGTTTTACGTTCTAATTTGTTTACCGTGAAAACATTTTTTTTTTTAAATTTTCTCAGTGATTCTAAATTCGATGTGAAATTCATGTTTTGTTTTTTTGCATACAAGGTCTGCCTGTTAAAATGTAGTACGCGATACGATTAGTTTTCCAACTGTCGTGGAACCGATTCTGCTTAATTACGTTTGATATTGCTCATTCCATCTTCTGGCAGCAGTCACCTAACGCACATCTCGGTATGGGTTCCGTGGTGTAGCGGTTATCACGTCTGCTTTACACGCAGAAGGTCACCGGTTCGATCCCGGGCGGAACACAAATTGAAACGTGGCTAAAAGTATTTTTAAATTATGCTTCATAGGTTTTCATTTCTAATTTGATTACCGTGAAAACATTTTTTTCTTTTTTAAATTTTCATAGTAATTCGAAAATTTGATGTGTAATTTATCTTTTGCTTTTGTGCATACAGGGTCTGCCTGTTGAAATGTAGTACGCGACACGATTAGTTTTGCCAAATGTCATGGAACCGATTCTTTTTAATTACGTTTGATATTGCTCATTCCATCTTCTGGCAGCAATCACCTAACGCGCAGCTCGGTATGGGTTCCTTGGTGTAGCGGTTATCACGTCTGTTTTACACGCAGAAGGTCCCCGGTTCGAGCTCGGGCGGAGCCAAAATTGAAAATTTGATGTATAATTTATCTTTTGCTTTTGTGCATACAGGGTCTGCCTGTTAAAATGTTGTACGCGATACGATTAGTTTTGCCAAATGTCATGGTACCGAGTCTTTTTAATTACGTTTGATATTGCTCATTCCATCTTCTGGCAGCATTCACCTAACGCACACTTCGGTATGGGTTCCGTGGTGTAGCGGTTATCACGTCTGCTTTACACGCAGCAGGTCCCCGGTTCGATCCCGGGCGGAACCAGAGTTGAAACGTGGTTAAAATTATTTTGAATATTATACTTAATATGTTTTACGTTCTAACTTGTTTACCGTGAAAACATTTTTTTCTTTTTTAAATTTTCTCAGTGATTCTAAATTTGATGTGAAATTTATCTTTTGTTTTTGTGCATACAAGGTCTGCCTGTTAAAATGTAGTACGCGATACGATTAGTTTTGCCAACTGTCAAGGAACCGATTCTGCTTAATTGCGTTTGATATTGCTCATTCCATCTTCTGGCAGCAATCACCTAACGCACATCTCGGTAGGGGTTCCGTGGTGTAGCGGTTATCACGTCTGCTTTACACGCAGAAGGTCCCCGGTTCGATCCCTGGCGGAACCAAAATTGAAACGTGGTTAAAATTATTTTGAAATTATGCTTCATAGGTTTTAATTTCTAATTTGATTACCGTGAAAATATTTTTTTCTTTTTTAAATTTTCATAGTAATTCGAAAATTTGATGTGTAATTTATCTTTTGCTTTTATGCATACAGGGTCTGCCTGTTAAAATGTAGTACGCGATACGATTAGTTTTGCCAAATGTCATGGAACCGACTCTTTTTAATTACGTTTGATATTGCTCATTCCATCTTCTTGCAGCAATCACCTAACGCACATTTCGGTATGGGTTCCGTGGTGTAGCGGTTATCACGTCTGCTTTACACGCAGCAAGTCCCCGGTTCGATCCCGGGCGGAACCAGAATTGAAACGTGCTTAAAATTATTTTGAATATTATACTTAATATGTTTTACGTTCTAACTTGTTTACCGTGAAAACATTTTTTTCTTTTTTAAATTTTCTCAGTGATTCTAAATTCGATGTGTAATTTATCTTTTGTTTTTGTGCATACAAGGTCTTCCTGTTAAAATGTAGTACGCGATACGATTAGTTTTGCCAACTGTCAAGGAACCGATTCTGCTTAATTACGTTTGATATTGCTCATTCCATCTTCTGGCAGCAATCACCTAACGCACATCTCGGTAGGGGTTCCGTGGTGTAGCGGTTATCACGTCTGCTTTACACGCAGAGGGTCCCCGGTTCGATCCCGGGCGGAACCAAAATTGAAACGTGGTTAAAATTATTTTGAAATTATGCTTCATAGGTTTTAATTTCTAATTTGATTACTTTGAAAACATTTTTTTCTTTTTTAAATTTTCATAGTAATTCGAAAATTTGATGTGTAATTTATCTTTTGCTTTTATGCATACAGGGTCTGCCTGTTAAAATGTAGTACGCGATACGATTAGTTTTGCCAAATGTCATGGAACCTATTCTTTTTAATTACGTTTGATATTGCTCATTCCAACTTCTGGCAGCAATCACCTAACGCACATCTCGGTATGGGTTCCGTGGTGTAGCGGTTCTCACGTCTGCTTTACACGCAGAAGGTCCCCGGTTCGAGCCCGGGCGGAACCAAAATTGAAAATTTGATGTGTAATTTATCTTTTGCTTTTCTGCATACAGGGTCTGCCTGTTAAAATGTTGTACGCAATACGATTAGTTTTGCCAAATGTCATGGAACCGATTCTTTTTAATTACGTTTGATATTGCTCATTCCATCTTCTGGCAGCAATCACCTAACGCACACTTCGGTATGGGTTCCGTGGTGTAGCGGTTATCACGTCTGCTTTACACGCAGAAGGTCCCCGGTTCGATCCCGGGCGGAATCAGAGTTGAAACGTGGTTAAAATTATTTTGAATATTATACTTAATATGTTTTACGTTCTAACTTGTTTACCGTGAAAACATTTTTTTCTTTTTTAAATTTTCTCAGTGATTCTAAATTCGATGTGAAATTTATCTTTTGTTTTTGTGCATACAAGGTCTGCCTGTTAAAATGTAGTACGCGATACGATTAGTTTTGCCAACTGTCAAGGAACCGATTCTGCTTAATTGCGTTTGATATTGCTCATTCCATCTTCTGGCAGCAATCACCTAACGCACATCTCGGTAGGGGTTCCGTGGTGTAGCGGTTATCACGTCTGCTTTACACGCAGAAGGTCCCCGGTTCGATCCCTGGCGGAACCAAAATTGAAACGTGGTTAAAATTATTTTGAAATTATGCTTCATAGGTTTTAATTTCTAATTTGATTACCGTGAAAATATTTTTTTCTTTTTTAAATTTTCATAGTAATTCGAAAATTTGATGTGTAATTTATCTTTTGCTTTTATGCATACAGGGTCTGCCTGTTAAAATGTAGTACGCGATACGATTAGTTTTGCCAAATGTCATGGAACCGATTCTTTTTAATTACGTTTGATATTGCTCATTCCATCTTCTGGCAGCAATCACCTAACGCGCATCTCGGTATGGGTTCCGTGGTGTAGCGGTTATCACGTCTGTTTTACACGCAGAAGGTCCCCGGT